>NW_027131244.1:0-142500 GCF_026122565.2 Emydura macquarii macquarii | reverse complement strand
AATATAGGCTGCCTCGAGGGGTTCTGAGGGTTTACTGCCGCCCGGCTGGGAGGCCGAGGGTGCTCGGAGCGGCCTGGGAAAGTGCCCCTAAGGGCCCTGGGCCCCTCCTGCGGTCGGCGGGGCCGTGGAAGTCCCTGGAGGGGAGCTGCTGGGGGGGGGGGGAGGGGGAGAGCCCTGGGGGAGAGGCTGGGGATGCACACCGGCTCGCAGGCAGGCCAGGCCCGTTCAGAGTAGGGTGCCCCGAGGGGCTCGGAGGCTTTGCTGACGCCCGGCCTCGGGTCCGAGGGGGCTCGGGGTGGCCGGGGACTGTCCCCCCCAAGGGCCCTGGACCCCTCTTGCTGTCGGCGGGGTCGTGGAAATCCCTGTGGGGGGGGGGGGGGCGTGGGACTGCCCACCCGCTCGCCTCCAGGCCATGGGAGGGCGGCATCCAGGGGCCGCGAGGACGACCGGGGCAGCGCATCCAGCAGACGCGGACCCGCTTGGCGCCGTGCCGAGGCAGGGTGGGATCCAGGAGCCGCGGAGCCTTCCTGCCGGCCAGCAGCTCGGCCGCGGGGGCGGGGGGGGGGGGGCGTGGGAGGGGCACAGAGCGCCCCGGGAGAGTAACCTATGAGGAGAGCCACGGTGGGGAGCTGCAGAACCTCCTCCGGCCCGGCTCGCCGGTCCGGCGGTGCCCTCTGACCCTGCGCAGAGAGGGCCCTGCATCGGGTGGGCCGGGTGGCTTTTCACCTCCCGCCGTCCGCGTCAGCATCCCGCCCGAACGGTAGCGTGGGGAGAAGAAAACGGGAGTTTTTTCTCTCTCAGCTGGAGAAAAGATGCCTACAGCACCTGGGATTCCCAGGCGGTCACCCATCCAAGTACTAGCCAGGCCCGGGACGGTTTACCTTCCGAGATCGGACGAGATCGGGGGCGTTCGGTCCGGTATGGCCGTAGGCAACCTCCTGCCTCCCTCCTCGCCCGCTCTCCCTGACCGACTCCCCGTCCTGCGTTCACAGCCCCGCGCTCGAAACGCATTCCCCTCCTCCACGATGCGGTCGCACTCCCAGGAACCCGAGGCCTGGTGCGGTGTGCTTCTCAGGCCACCCCGAAGCCCCTCGCCACATCCCGCGTTCCGGCTCCGGGGGCCGGCCCTGGACAGCAGGACGAGACGAAAGCTTCCCAGGGGCGGGGGAGCCCGCCTCCTTGAAAATTCCACGGGGAGCACTGCCCGAGGGCGGTGCGGTGAGTGGGATGGGCGGTGGGCCCGATCCTTCGCCCTCCCCACGCCTCCACCCCCGGCGGCATCGCGTTCTCCACTGGAAAGGGTCTGACTACCCCCAGGCCCACCTGGAGGAAAAAGGAGGGAAAAAGTCCAAGTCGCCCACCAGGTCAACCCGGGTAACAAGCTGAAAAAGTCAAAGTCCCACCAGAGACCAGGTCAACCCCGGTAACCAGCTGAAAAAAAGTTTAAGTCCCCCCGGCCACCAGGTCAACCCCGGTAACCAGCTGGAAAAAGTTTAAGTCCCCCCGGCCACCGGGTCAACCCCGGTAACCAGCTGAAAAAAGTTTAAGCAGCTGAAAAAAGTTTAAGTTCCCCACCAGGGTCAAACCCCGGTAACCAGCTGAAAAAAAGTTTAAGTTCCCCCGGCCACCAGGTCAACCCCGGTAACCAGCTGAAAAAAGTTTAAGTTCCCCCGGCCACCAGGTCAACCCCGGTAACCAGCTGAAAAAAACCCCGGTAACCAGCCCCCACCAGGTCAACCCCGGTAACCAAAAAAAAACCCCCTGTAACCCCGGTAACCAGCTGAAAAAAGTTTAAGTTCCCCCACCAGCCACCAGGTCAACCCCGGTTTAAGTTCCCCCGGCCACCAGGTCAACCCCGGTAACCCCATCCTCCAGATCATTAATAAAGATGTTGAACAAAACCGGCCCCAGGACCGACCCCTGGGGAACTCCGCTTGTGACCAGTTGCCAGCTAGACATGGAGCCATTGATTACTATTCATTGAGCCCTATGCTGTAGCTAGTTCTCTATCCACTTTATAGTCCATTCATCCAACCCATACTTCTTTAACTTGCTGATAAGAATACTGTGAGAGACAGTATCAAAAGCTTTGCTAAAGTCAAGGTATATCACATCCACCGCCTTCCCTACATCCACAGAGCCAGTCACCTCATCATAGAAAGCAATCAGGTTGGTCAGGCATGACTTTCCCTTGGTGAATCTGTGTTGACTGTTCCTGATCACCTTCCTCTCTTCCAAGTGCCTTAAAATGGATTCCTTAAGGACCTTCTCCATGATTTTTCCAGGCATTGAAGTGAGGCTGACCGGTCTGTAGTTCCCCGGATCCTCTTTCCTCCCTTTTTTGAAGATGGGCACTATATTTGCTTTTTTCCAGTCCTCAGGGACCTCCCCCTGTTGCCATGAGCTTTCAAAGATAATAGCCAATGGCTCTGAAATCACCTCAGCCAACTCCCTCAGCACCCTCGGGTGCATTGCATCCGGCCCCATGGACTTGTGTATGTCTAATCCTTCTAAATAGTCTTGGACCTGTTTCTTCAGCACTGCGGGATGTTCGCCTCCTTCCCATTCTGTGCCACCCAGTACAGTAGTCTGGGAGCTGATCTTGTCTGTGAAGACAGAGGCAAAAAAGGTATTGAGTACCTCAGCTTTCTCCACATCCTCTGTCACTAGGTCACCTCCCTCATTCTCTAAGGAGCCCACACTTTCCCTAATCTTCCTCTTGTTGGCAACATACCTGTAGAAACCCTTCTTGTTCCCCTTCACGTCCCTTGCTAGCTGCAACTCCAATTGCGCTTTGGCCTTCCTGATTTCATTTCTGCACGTTCGAGCAGTGTTTTTATAATCCTCCCTAGTCATCTGACCGAGCTTCCATTTCTTGTAAGCTTCTTTTTTGCGTTTAAGTTCGCCAAGGACATCTTTGTTAAGCCAAGCTGGACGCCTACCATATTTGCTGTTCTTTCTGCACATCGGGATGGTTTGCTCCTGTGCCCTCAATAAGGTCTCTTTAAAATACAGCCTGCTCTCTTGGGTTCCTTTCCCCCTCATATTAGCCTCCCATGGAATCCTGCCCATCAGTTCCCTGAGGGAGTCAAAGTCCGCTTTTCTGAAGTCCATGGTCCGTATCCTGCTGTTCTCCTTTCTTCCTTTTGTCATGACCCTGAACTCGACCATCTCATGGTCACTGCTTCCTAGGTTGCCACCCACTTCTACTTCCCCTACCAAATCTTCCCTGTTTGTCAGCAACAGGTCAAGAGAAGCACGCCCCCTAGTTGGTTGCTCCAGCACTTGCACCAGGAAATTGTCTGCGACACTCTCCAAAAACTTCCTGGATTGTTTGTGCTCTGCTGTATTGCTCTTCCAGCAGATGTCAGGGTGATTGAAGTCTCCCATGAGAATCAGGCCCTGTGAACTGGAAACTTTCCCTAGTTGAGTAAAGAAAGCCTCATCCACCTCGTCCTCCTGGTCTGGTGGTCTGTAACAGACACCCACCAGGACATCACTCTTATTGTTCTTGCTTCTAAGCTTAACCCAGAGACACTCAACTGACTTATCTCCAGCTTCATACTGGAGCTCAGAGCAGTCATAGTGCTCTCTTACATACAGTGCAACTCCTCCCCCTTTCGCCCCTGCCTGTCCTTCCTGAACAGTTTATACCCATCCATGACCGCGCTCCAATCATGAGAGTTATTCCACCAAGTCTCAGTTATTCCAATCATGTCGTAGTTTCTTGACTGTGCCAGGACTTCCAGTTCTTCCTGCTTGTTTCCCAGACTTCTTGCATTTGTGTACAGGCACTTGAGATAAGTAGCCGATTGGCCTACTTTCACAGTATGAATCGGGAGGCCTCCCCTCCTGCACCCTCCTCCTTCTGCTTCCTTGTGGTGTCCCTCTTCCCCACTAACCTTCGGGCTTAGGTCCCCATCCCCCGTCGAAACTAGTTTAAAGCCCTCCTCACTAGGTTAGCCAGCCTGTCTGCGAAGATTCTCTTCCCTGTCTTCGTTAGATGAATCCCGTCCCTTCCTAGTAATCCTTCTTCCTGGAACAGCATTCCATGATCGAAGAATCCAAAGCCCTCCCTTCGACACCACCTGCGTAACCACGCATTTACTTCCGCAATGCGACGGTCCCTACCTGGGCCTTTTCCCTGAACAGGGAGGATGGACGAGAACACCACTTGCGCTTCAAACTCCTTTATCTCTTTTCCCAGAGCCACATAGTCCGCAGTGATCCGCTCAAGATCATTCTTTGCAGTGTCATTGGTGCCCACATGGAGGAGCAGGAAGGGGTAGCGGTCTGAGGACTTGATAAGTTTTGGCAGTCTCTCCGTCACATCCCTAATCCTAGCTCCAGGCAAGCAGCACACTTCTCTAGATTCCCGGTCCGGACGGCAGATGGATGACTCCGTCCCCCTTAGGAGGGAGTCCCCGACCACCATCACCCTTCTCTTCCTTTTTGGAATGGTGGTCGTGGAACCCCCATCCCTAGGAGAATGCATCTCTTGCCTTCTGATCAAACGGGTCTCCTGATGATCCATTTCCTCTGAAGGGTCCTCCAAATCATTCTCTGCCGTAGTACTTGTGCAGAGAGGATGAAAACGATTCCTTACTTCTATCTGCATGGTTGGCACATGGGTTCTCTTTCTTCGGGAGGTCACATGCTGCCAATTTCCTTCCCCGTTCTTCATTTTCGCCTGCCGGGCGTTCTCTGAGTCTTCCTTACGCTCTGCCTGTGCCTGATGGAGAAAGACATTGTTTTCTGTAGTGCACCGCAGGGTTGACATTTGGGCCTCTAGTCCTTTAACCTTCTCTTCCAATAAGGAAACCAGCCTGCACTTGGTACAGATGAAGTCATCTCTATCCTGTGGGAGGAAGACAAACATAGCGCACCCAGTGCAGGTGACAACAACGGATCGCTCCATCTCCATATCTCTGCTCTGAGAGCCTCCTCAGGTGCTCAATTTCCTGCTCAGCAATGCCTGAAAGGCAAAAACCTGCAGTGGGCTCTCTCCGCAGGCGAACTCCCAGGCAAACTCCCTCCTTCTCCTTCTGTTAGCCGCCCCTCTGTTCGCTGCTCAGCAATGGAGCCTCTTTTAAGTAGGTTAGAGGCTGAAGGTTTAGGGTTTTTAGTTCGAGGAAGAAGGATCACATCATTAGCCTTTGCAGATGATGTAGCAATTTTAACTAGTTCTTATCAGGGGATGATTCATAGTTTTAAAATGTTAAATCAATTTTATAGAAATACTAGCTTATGGGTAAATGTCAGAAAGACAAAGGGATTTCGTATTTTACCAGTAAATGAAACTTATGTGGTAAATCCTGAAGAAAAATGGGGATTAGGAGAGGATTTTATTGATTATATACAGCCTGGGCAAACAGAGAGATATCTGGGAGCTAGAATTGATCCCTGGATTGGTGTTGATAATGCGCCCCCTAGTGAAAACATTGATTGATAAGATCAGCAAATCTGGGTGGAAGATGTGGGTTGAGCCTCACTTCCGAAATAAAGAATGCCCCTCTATTCGGCATTGGTGAGGCCGCATTTAGAATATTGTGTCCAGTTTTGGGCCCCCCACTACAAAAAGGATGTGGACAAGTTGGAGAGAGTGCAGCGGAGGGCAACCAAAATGATTAGGGGGCTGGAGCACAGGACTTATGAGGAGAGGCTGAGGGAACTGGGCTTGTTTAGTCTGCAAAAGAGAAGAGTGAGGGGGATTTGATAGCGGCCTTTAACTACCTGAAAGGGGGTTCCAGGGAGGATGGGGCTAGGCTGTTCTCGGTGGTGGCAGATGACCGAACAAGGAGCAACGGTCTCAAGTTGCAGGGCGGGAGGTCTAAGTTGGATATTAGGAAAAAGTTTTTTACTAGGAGGGTGGTGAAGCACTGGAATGGGTTACCTAGGGAGGTGGTGGAATCTCCATCCTTAGAGGTTTTTAAGCTGAGGCTTGACAAAGCCCTGGTTGGGATGATATAGCTGAGGTTAGTCCTGCTTTGAGCAGGGGGTTGGACTAGATGACCTCCTGAGGTCCCTTCCAACTCTAATATTCTATGATTCTATGATTCTATGATTAAATAAAATAAGGGATAAAGGATCTCCATTTTACTCCACTCCTAATAAAAATAGATTCCATCCTTTCTTCCTCTACCCAAATCTTAGTAAAACAATCAGCATACAAGTCCCTAATTTCTATAAACCTCTCCCCAATACTAAACCTTTTCAGTCCCTGTATAATATGTCCATGCCCCATTGAGTCAAAGGCTTTAGCTAAATCTACAAAAACTACTGCTATTTCATCTCCATTTCTTTTAGCCCCTTTAATTAATTTCTCTAAAATTGAAATATTTTCTTCACAACCTGGGACAGAAATAAATCCTCTTTGCCTAGGGCATATTTAAACAGCGTTAGACAATCTCTTACCTACATTTTTTTTGTAGAGAGTCTAATCCATGCGGATCCTATATCAGGGGCCTCCAGGAAGATATTTTGCTTAATTCCTGGGAATCCTGGACCTTTGCTATTAAAATAGTTCTCTTTTCTTTAAAGCATTCAGGGATTTGCTTATTTAAAAGCCAAAGGTTAAAAATCTTAGTTAAAATACGGATATCTATATTAAAAATGTCCCACAGATCGCTAATGGTGACCTTATCTGGACCTGAGGCACTAGTTCATCTAATCTCCTTTAAAGCTTCCCTAATTTCCTAAAGCTTCCCTAATTTCTTCTGTTCAATGAATAATTATTTGCTCTCTCTTCTACTGGCGTCCATCCTATAGTATTCCCTTGTCCAATCTTATCTAACATTTCTTGATAATGCAATTCAATTTTCTGTAAAGGAACACTATGTTTCACTTATCAGGCTCTCCCATGGTAATTCTAGCCAATCTTCTCCTATCCTTATGAAATAATATTTGATAACATTTAAATCTAGTCCTCTTCGTAGGGTCTCTCTTCTTCGAGATTGTCTGAAGCCTCCCCTCTTTTCTATTTCTCTAACTCTATTTTTCTTATCAACTCTAATACTTGGTTGCATCCCTCTTCCATTATCTTGAGAACTCCTCAATAATTTCATAGTTCTTCTAGCATTGTAGCATGTCATGTGTCACACAGTCCTGTTCATTCAGCAGGTTTGCCGTCTCATCCGGCAAACCATCGTGCAGCTCTGTAAGAGTCGGTTCGATTTTAATGTTTTCACTGTCTGAGGATTGAGGTGTCTTGTCCATCCGGATGCCACCAGGGCATTTTGGTATTGCTGTCTTGAGAGCTTGACAAACTGAATATCTGAGAGTGCTTTCACTGAGTAGTCTGGGATGTACACCTGAAGGAAAGATGCATTCAGCTGGTTGTTGCTACTCCCCAACGTTGGCGTCACCGCTTCAATGCGATCACCTCGGTTTAGAGTCTGAAGGTTCAAGCCACAAGGACGAGGTGCTGACTTGTTTTCAGCTGGAGAACCTGCTGCTAACAATTCTGTTCTGCTGACAACAAAGGTACAAGACAGGGACAAGGGAACTGGTGATGCTGTGAAGGCCATCACCCCATAGTAGGAAAAAGCACCTTCAGTCGCTGGGTAAAGGCCTGCCCCACATGTACCCAAACGGCGCAGCAGATGGCACAAATCTTGGTAAACGAGCTCTTTACCCGGTGGGGAGTCCCATGTGTTTTAAATTCTGACAATAGGCCTGCCTTTATATCATCAGTGCTAAAAAACCTTCTTAAGGTAATCGGTGTCCAGCAAATGTTTAAGAAGCTTGCACTTCAAACGCCTTTATCTCTTTTCCCAGAACCACATAGTCTGCAGTGATCCGCTCAAGATCATTCTTGGCAGTGTCATTGGTGCTGGTCCTAGATTTCTCCTTGCTCTCCCCCCCCTTTTCAAATAAATAAGGTGAGGTGGCCGAGTGGTTAAGGTTATCGACTACTAATCCATTGTGCTCTGCACATATGAGTTCAAATCCCATCCTCATCGAAGGTGTTTATTTTTCTCCAGTGTATTCCAAACCACCATTTTCATGCAGTGACAGTCAACTCACGTGGCTTCCAAATAAATACCCCCCAAAAAAACCTATATTTCTTTAGTTTGCTTCTGTGAAGGTCATAGGAGACAGTCTTAAAAGGCCTTCTAATGTCGAGGTTGTTGGAGGCCCAGTACAATTTGAGTTGCTTGACCACTGTCCTACAGGCTTAGCATAGCTTCAGTTGCTTGCTTGGTTATTCTGACCCCTGTAGCATGACACCTTCCAGTTGGCAGAGACTGAATAACCTTAGAGCTGTCTCAGTTTATGCACAGCACGGCACATAACAAGACAAAATACGATACTGTATGGCTTGCAGCTGCATATAGATAACGGTGATGGGAACAAGAAGTTATCCTTGAACATCTGGGGTACATTGTTTTATTGCCAAGGGGCATACTTTTACTGCACCCCTCCTATCACCAGATGTTGTTCTGATGACCCCAATTAGCATGGGAAGAATGGAATGTAGTTAAGGGTGGAAACGCAATATAGGTAATTAGCATATATGATAATGAGAGAATTAGGTGAAGGTTGTTTATGGAAGGATATAAGAAGTCACGACTTAGACAAAGGAGAGCTCTCCATCAACACCTGACTCTGCGGGAGGTGCTGCCGGTTGGACCAGAGGATCCACTGACTCCCTGGTGGGGCTCCTGAAGAAAGCCATTCCTGCATACAGCCTTCTGAGTAACTGCTTAGCTCTCCAGGCTAGTGAGTATGATGTATTGCAGTTAACATTAGGCTTTGTATTTCACTAGTATATTTATAGAAAACCTTGCACATTAAACCTTATTGATCTGCAAATTGGGTGTGCCGTGTCTCACTGGTATCCACACTGATCACACAGTGTCCAGAATTAACAGAGATACAGCCCATGTGCTGCTTCCCCCTTTCACAACACTTGTTAACATGTCAAAGAAGCATGTTAGTTTGTTCGACATGATTTTTTCTTGAGTAATCCATGTTGATTGTTACTTATCACCTTATTATCATCTAGATCCTTACAAACCTACAGAAGCACCAGTGTGGACATAAAACAAGGTTACTTACCAGTAACTGTTGTTCTTCGAGATGTGTTGCTCATATCCATTCCATCATAGGTGAGTGCGCACCCCGTGCACGAGCCTCCGGAAGCTTTTCTGCCCCTAGCAACCCCCTGCGGGTCGGCTCCTGCGCCCCCTGGAGTGCCGCGCTCATGTCGCGGTATATAGGGAGCCTGCCGACCCCGTGGCCACCAGTCCCTTCTTTCTGCCGACTCCGACAGTGGGGACGGAGGGTGGGTTTGGAATGGATATGAGCAACACATCTCGAAGAACAACAGTTACTGGTAAGTAACCTTGTTTTCTCTCTTCGAGTGTTTGCTCATATGCATTCCATCATAGGTGATTATGTAGCCATACCATGGAGGCGGGTAGGAGTCACTGTTGAGTAGCCCGTCTTAGGACGGCTCTTCCTACGGCCGCGTCTTCTCTTGCCTGTTGTACAATGGCGTAATGGGAAGAGAAGGTATGGACAGATGACCAGGTTGCTGCCCTGCAAATGTCCGTCAGGGGCACCCGTTCCAGGAAGGCCGCTGACGAGGCCTGGGCTCTGGTCGAGTGTGCCGTCACTGTACTGGGAAGCGGCACCTTCGCCTGCTCGTAACAGGTGCGGATACATGCGGTGATCCATGTAGAGATGCGTTGAGAAGATACAGGTAAGCCCTTCATTCTCTCCGCAACCGCGACGAACAGTTGGGTTGTCTTTCTGAAAGGCCTTGTCCGATCAATGTAAAAGGCCAGGGCTCTCCTGACATCTAAGGAGTGCCATCTCTGCTCTGCCTCCGATCCGTGCGGTTTGGGAAAGAACACGGGGAGGAAAATGTCTTGGTTACAGTGGAACTGGGACACCACCTTGGGTAAGAAGGCTGGGTGGGGTCTCAGTCGCACTTTGTCTTTGTAGAAGACAGTATAAGGGGGCTCCGAGGTCAAGGCTCTCAACTCGGAGACCCGTCTGGCCGAAGTAATGGCTACTAGGAAGGCCACCTTCCAGGACAGGACTAGCAAAGGACATGAAGCCATGGGTTCAAATGGGTGTCCTGTTAGCATGGAGAGAACCAAGTTCAAGTCCCAGAGAGGTGCCGGGTCGCGAACCTGCGGGTATAATCTCTCTATCCCCTTCAGGAACCTACAGGACATAGGATGAGAGAAGATAGATCTCCCTTCCATCGGCCGGTGGAAGGCCGAGATGGCCGCCAGGTGTACCCTCAGGGAAGCCAGTGCGAGGCCCTGCATCTTTAGGTGAAGGAGGTATTCTAGGATTGCCTGTATGGGCGATGAACTAGGTAAGATCCCCCGGGACTCTGCCCAAAAGGTAAAGCGCTTCCACTTAGCCTTATACAGCACCTGAGTGGAAGGTTTCCTACTCCCTAAGAGGACCTGCTGTACTTGTGCTGAGCAGGCTCTCTCCCCGTCAGTTAACCACAGAGCCTCCATGCCGTCAAGTGGAGGGAATCCAGGTCCGGGTGAAGAAGGCGGCCCCGGTCCTGGGAGAGGAGGTCGTAGCGGCTCGGAAGCGGTATCGGTTCGGCAATGGACATGTCCAGCAGCATAGTGAACCAGTGCTGCCGGGGCCAGGCTGGTGCAATGAGAATAACGTTCGCCTTGTCCCTCTTGATTTTCAGGAGCACTCTGGGGAGTAATGGGACGGGGGGAAACGTGTACATCACGGGCCCCGTCCAGTGGATTAGAAAGGCATCCGAGAGGGAGCCCTGCTCTCGTCCCCGGAGTGAGCAGAACCTCTGGCACTTCTTGTTCCACGCAGAGGCGAACAGGTCCAGATGGGGAGTGCCCCACTTGTGGAAGAGAAAAGACACCACCTCCTTGTGGAGTGACCAGTCGTGGCGGGGTAAGAATGACCTGCTGAGGCGGTCCGCCTCGTCGTTCCTGACCCCGGGGAGGTGAGAGGCAGAGAGGTGAAAATCGTGCCTCACCGCAAGGTCCCATAACTGAATGGCTTCCTGGCACAGAGTGGAGGAGCGTGCCCCCCTTGCCTGTTTATGTAAAACATGGCCGCTGTATTGTCCGTGAGGACATGTACTGCTCTGCCCGTTAGAAACCTGAGAAAGACCTTGCAGGCGAGACGAACTGCACGTAGCTCCCTGACATTGATGTGAAGCTGAAGTTCTTGTGGCGACCATAGACCTTGTGTGCTGAGGTCGCTGCTCATGTGGGCTCCCCAACCCACATCGGAAGCGTCCGTTATCAGCGTCACTGATGGGGTTAAGTCTGTAAAGGGACCCCCCGAAGAACCTCGCTCGGGTCTGTCCACCAGTTGAGGGATGTTAGGACCTGGGGTGGGATGGTGACCACCCTGGAAAGCGAATGTCTGGATGGGGTGTACACCGAGGTTAGCCAACCCTGAAGAGGCCTGAGTTTGAGGCGAGCTAGTCTCACCACATATGTGCATGCCGCCATGTGACCCAACAGCTGAAGGCAGCGCCTGGCTGTCGTCGTGGGAATTCTGAATAGTTCCTGAATGATGGCGGTCATGGTCTGGAATCTGGCCAGGGGGAGGAAAGCCCTGGCTTGGACTGCATCCAGGGTGGCCCCTATGAAGTCTATCCGCTGTACTGGGGTAAGTGTGGACTTCTGCTCGTTGATGAGCAGGCCCAGCCTGGTACAGGTTGTGCAGGTCAGGGCTAGACTGTTCCGTACGTGAACCCTGGATCTTCCCCGTATTAACCAATCGTCGAGATAGGGGAAGATCTGGACGCCTCTGCGGCGGAGGTGGGCAGCTACCACCGCCATGCACTTCGTGAAGACCCTGGGTGAGGAGGAGAGGCCAAACGGTAGGGCCGAAAATTGGTAGTGGACACCTGCTACCATAAAGCGAAGAAAGCGTCTGTGCCCAGGGAGGATAGAAATATGGAAGTAAGCATCCTGTAAATCGAGGGCAGCATACCAATCCCCTGGATCTAGAGCGGGAATGATGGAGGCTAGGGAGAGCATCCGGAACTTGAGGCGTCTGATAAATCTGTTCAGACGACGAAGGTCCAGAATAGGTCTGAGGCCTCCCTTTGCCTTGGGGATAAGGAAATAACGGGAATAGAACCCCCTGCCCCTCTCCGAAGGAGGAACTTCCTCTACCGCCCCAAGGCGGAGAAGAGAGTGAACCTCCTGGACGAGGAGTAGCTCGTGAGATGGGTCCCTGAAGAGGGACGGGGTAGGGGGAGAGTCCGGTGGGAATGCCGAGAGTTGGAGAGCATAGCCTCGTGTCACTACGCTGAGCACCCAGCGGTCCGAGGTTATTCCCTGCCACTCTCGGAGGAAGGGATGCAGTCTGTTCATAAAGGGGAGAGTGGAAGCCGGTGGGATGGCGATGGTAAAGGAGCTGCCCTCGAGCGTCCCATCAAAAGGACCGCTTGTTGTTCTTCTGCTGCTGGCCTTGCTGGGAACCCCCTGCAGGGCCTTGGCGGTCGCGGCGGTTCGACTGCCTAAAGGGGGCACGGCCTCGCCTAGATGGTGTGGGTCGAGGAGGTAATCTAAAGGCAGGCTGTTGTCGCTGCTGCTGCCGTTGGGGTCGTGGTCTGCCCTGACGCCTTGTGGCCTGTGGCACGTAGAGGCCTAAGGATTTAAGGGTGGCCCGAGAATCCTTGAGGGCGTGCAGTTTGCTGTCCGTCCTGTCTGAGAACAGGCCCACGCCGTCAAAGGGCAGGTCCTGGATGGCCTGTTGCACCTCCAAGGACAGGCCAGAGGACTGCAGCCACGCCGACCGGCGCATCACTATGCCCGATGCCATGGCCCTTCCCGCCGCGTCTGAGGCGTCGCTCGAGGACTGCAGGGCCGCTCCCGCGACCGTCGCTCCCTCCTGTAGGATCGTGTTGAAATCCTCCGCCATGTCTGATGGTAAGGCGGGGAGGAACCGTTGGAGGGAGGCCCACAGGTTAAGATTATACCTGCCTAGGAGGGCTTGGTGGTTCGCGATGCGAAGCTGTAGTGCCGCGGTAGAATAAATTTTCCTGCCGAATAAGTCCAGTTTTTTGTTTTCTTTATCTTTCGGTGTACTGGACTGGGCCCCGTCTATCCCGCTGGTTGACAGCGTCTACAACCAACGACCCAGGGGGGGGTGGTTGTATAAGTATTCGAACCCCTGGGAGGGAACATAATATTTACGCTCCGCGGTCTTGGAGGTGGCAGCCACTGACGCTGGGGTCTCCCACAGGGGCTTAACCACCTTCAATACCCTGTCATGAACAGGGAGCGCAACGCGGGAGGGGCCTGCTGAGCTGGAGGTCCCGAAAAGGGGGTCCTCCTCCTCCGAAAGCTCCTTGAGGTCTAACTGCAAGTTGTCAGCTAGCCTCCTGAGCAGCTCCTGATGCATTTTGTAGTCAGGAAGAGGTGTTCTCTGATCCCTCGAGGTGGTGTCCGGGGGAGAGGAGGAGGAGGACTGGCGAATGGGACCCGTAGAAGGACCTTCCATCGGATCGGACCCCTCGTCCGAGGAGTCCGGTCTGTCCTGACTAGGAGGTGGGGGCGGGGGCTGGACGGCCACCGATGGAACTGACGCCGTGCCCTGGGTCGGTTGTTGTGGCCATGGCCCCCAATAGGGCCATTGCCAGGGCCCCTGCATCCATGCCGGCACCGGTCCCGGTGCCGTGGACGTTGCCGGCCCGGAAGGTGCTGGGGTGCGTGACTTCGGGCGCTTTCCCTTTCCCTTGTCACGATCCGGCAGCGATGTACTCCTGGAGGAGCGGGAGCTGCTGCGGCGGTGTCTGCGATGCCGGCGAGGAGGGGAACGGCTGGAGCTGTAAGACCGTCCCCTGGATCTCCTGGCTCTATGGTGATCAGGCGGTGGGGACCTGGAGCGATCTTTCCCCTGGCTATCTCTTCTCCGGTGCCCCGGCGAGACCCTGGGTGCCAGGCGGTGGTATGGCTCCGGGGCATGGCTGTCCTGGGAACGGTCGCGGGCCCGGACCGGAGATCGTGATCGGCGCCGAGAGCCAGAACGCCGAGAGCCAGAGCGGTGCCGAGAGCCAGAGCGGTGCCGTGTAGCCCGGTGCCGCGAGCCAGAGCGGTGTTGTATAGCTCGGTGCCGCGAGCCCGATCGGTGCCAAGAGCTGGGTCGGTGCCGATCGTCGAGTGAGGGCGTTCGGTGCCTGGAGCCCGATCGGTGCCGAGAGCTGGGTCGGTGCCGATCGTCGGGTGAGGGCGTTCGGTGCCGGGAGCTGCGCACCGGGGAGCGAGATCGGCGCCGGCGCGGTTGTTCCGAACTCCTCGGCTCCGCCGGCGAGTCGGAGCGCTGCCGAGAGCCAGGTGACCGGTGCCGAGAGGTACGCACCGAGGTGCGGGGATGTTCAGTCTCTCTCGGTGCCGGTTGGCTGTCCCGATGGAGGTGGGACTCCGAGGCAGCCGATGGAGAGTGGCTGCCCTCGGAACCTCTAGACCGCTCCCGTTGCTGCGGTACCGAGGTGCTCAACGACCTAAGGTCGGAGCGAGGAGGGGGAGACTCCACTTCCCCCGTCCTCGACCGTCTGGGGGGAGACGATGTTTCCTGTCTCCGCTGCCCACCGGGGTAACCCAGCGCGGATCTACCCCGAGACGCCAACCCCGACTCCCTCGGCCGAGGGGGGGATGGAGGCGTCGGCATGGCCATGAGAGCCCGTGCTGCTACAAACGCCTCCGGCGTCGACGGCCCTTGCAGGAGAGGTCCCCCATCCCCCGGGGTCGGGGGAGGCTCCCTGCGTGGTGACGCCTGTGTCGGCTTTTGTTGTACCCCCTGCTGTCCCGGTAGCAGGGGGGAGTCCATAGACGCAGGCTCCAGCCGCTTCTTCTTCTTCGGCACCTTGTGCGCCGGTGCCGCTGCCGGTGCCGGAGGCGCACTATACACCGATGAGACGCTCGGTGCCGATGGAGATCCCGAGGGCTCGGAGACCGGACGAAGCGCCGACTCCATCAGGATCGTCCGAAGGCGGGCATCTCGCTCCTTCTGCGTCCTAGGTTTGAAGGACTTGCAGATACGACACTTGTCTTTCCTGTGGAGCTCGCCCAGGCAGCGAAGACAGCGGTCGTGCGGGTCGCTGATGGGGAAAGCCTTCGAGCATTCCACGCAGGCTTTAAACCCCGAAGTGCCCGGCATGGCGCCGGGAGCCCGTAAGGGCTAACTAAGTAACAAACTACTAAAACTACTACTTTTTTTTTTTTTTTTTTTTTTTAACTATACGGGTTAAAACTATGAACTTTAACAACTAACTACAACTATAAAACTATAAACTAGAACAGGTTTAAGGAGATTGCTACTTGCGATAAAGCAAGGGGCAGCGTTCCAAAAGACCGTCACGGGCGGAAAGAAGGAACTGGTGGCTACGGGGTCGGCAGGCTCCCTATATACCGCGACATGAGCGCGGCACTCCAGGGGGCGCAGGAGCCGACCTGCAGGGGGTTGCTAGGGGCAGAAAAGCTTCCGGAGGCTCGTGCACGGGGCACGCACTCACCTATGATGGAATGCATATGAACAAACACTCGAAGAGAGAACTACAGCCGCTCATTGAGGGTGGTTTATTTGTGTGGACGGAAGAGCTCTCTCCCATCAACATACAGCCGTAGACAAGTTAGATGTCTTCAGTTCAACAGGGTCTGATGAAATACACCCTAGAATACTTAAGGTATTGGTTGGTGAGATCACTGAGCCATTAGCAATTATCTCTGGTAACTTATGGAGGAAGGGAGAGATCCCAGAGGACTGGAAAAGGGAAAATGTAGAACCTAGCTATAAAAAGGGGCATGAGACAACCCAGGAAAATATAGACCAGTCAGCTTAATTTTGGTATCGGAAAAAATAATGGAGCAAATAATCAGTTTGTAAGCACCAGCAGATAATAAGCTGATAAGTAACAATCAACATGGATGTGGTAAGAAAATATCATGTCAAAACATGTTAACAAGGTTGTGAAGAGGTGGAAGTAGTGCATGTGATAGATCTCAACTTTAGTAGGGCTTTTAATACTGTCTCACACGACCTTCACATAAAAAAGCTATGGAAATACAGGGCTTTTTTCTTAATAAGTGATGTGGGTTGGCCTGTCACTGCACCAAAGGGGGATGCAGTTGCTTGGAATTGATGGCAGAAGAATAAATGCAGCAGATTAGCCTGGCATTGAACCCACACATGCACAGCACAAAGACTTATTAGTACACTGCTTTAACTTCCCAGCTACCTCATTTCAGTGAGGTCAATGGTGAACATTGTGTCACTTTTTGCTGTGTTTTTTTCACACCCCTGACCAGCAAAAGTTTACCTACATAAGTGATGCTGTACACAAAGCCTCAGTCTTTTATGATATCACAGAGAAAGTTTTATAAAAGCTAAACCTTACCCTACTCTGCCAGCCATTGAACTTTGAGAAATGTTACAGGCAGCAAAGACCTTGGAAATAATTAAATAACAGCAAACCCATCAACAAGGTGTCCAGATAGTTACAACAATTGTCCACTCATCTGGTGCCATACCAGTTCCCCACTTTTATTCTTGTCCCATCTGTCCCCATCAAACATCCCCCCCTTTCAGATCAGTGATAGCACTGCACTCATTGCTTTTTTCACACATAGGACAGCTCAACACTTAAGCCATGCCCCAGTGCGTCTGCAAAACTATAGCATTTCAGTGGTGACTCTACCTACATTGATGGGAGGGTTTCTCCTGTCAGTTTAGGTACTCCATCTCCACAGGCGATGATGATGATGGGAGAAGCCCTCCTGTGGACATAGCTCTATCTACACTAGGGGTTCGGTCAGTATAACTGCATTCCTTGGAGGAAGAGAAATATTTTTTCACCCCTGAGAAAAGTAGTTATACTAAATATATATATTTATATTCTGTCCAAGGTCTGTGTCCTGGGGGGGCAGGGCGAGATACCAGCAGGGCGATCTCCCACCTCCGTTCAGCTAGTGGCCTGTGCTATACTGGAGCCTGCTAAACTGGAGCCTCCACAGTTATTTATTGACAAATAAAATTTGCAGAATTTACAACTATGGTGGGCAGAATTTCCAATTTTGGGGGCAC
The DNA here is from genome assembly GCF_026122565.2 of Emydura macquarii macquarii. NCBI lineage: Eukaryota > Metazoa > Chordata > Testudines > Chelidae > Emydura > Emydura macquarii. The sequence continues at coordinate 125,451 of NW_027131244.1, read as the reverse complement.
AGAATTCCCTCAGCAGATCTAGGGGAAGCAACTCACCAGGGTTAGCAGCCCCATGCCAGGCACACCAGGTTTAGGCTAGCAGGCTCAGCCTATCAGGATCCAGGTGTGGAGGTGTCACTGTGACTCACTGGGTCGCAGCTTAAGATAACAGATGCAGGACTAACCACTGAGAAATGGGGCAGCACCACCCCAGAGTGCTGGTTATTCTCCCATAAGGTATACCAAACCAGCCACAAAAGTAAACTTCTGTCTCAGCACACCCATTAACCAGAAGTCAGAAGAACAGACTCTTTAGATATCTCAGCCATTGTTTCATCACGCAGATACCAGCCTTTATGAGTGGTCATTTAAAACCAATTTAATCAAACAAAAAGTTTTTCTGATCCCCAGAAGTCAGCCACACAGCCAGCCCCATGTATAACTCAGAGTGCAGCTTCCCATCTGCAGTTGGAAATGCTGCACATCTGCAGAGATGGTGTAACATAGCCCAGCCCAGCATGGCCCTTCTGTGGGCTTTGTCTCAGACACAGCTCTGGTTGTAGAAGTGTTCATGCCATGAATGGCTTCACGGTTCTTTGGCAATGCAGGGGTGATTCCAGCCCTAGCTCTGATACAGGGAGGACAGGAGTGAGTTTCACATGCCTATTTTTGAGGATTTAATCTGGGGGCACCTTCTCCAGGGGAGGGATCCTGGAAGCTCAGAGTCAGGGCTGGAACAGGCCCTGAATTAGGGGCTGTCTATATGGTTTCCAGCACTCTGATGTCTCAGACAATCTCTCTCTGATAAAGCTTCAGGTCTGTGTCCTCAGGGACGCTCCCACACTGCTTCAGCTCCTTTCACACTCTATATAGAGAGGAGCACAAGCAGCAGCCAACTTTAGGGTGGCGCTAGGAGCCACCAGGTGACAGGTAAGTGGCAGAGACTTTGTCTCAGACATCCAGGACCCAGCACAAGGTATATGCAAGGTAGCTCTAGGAAAGCTGGGGAGTGGAGTTTTGTTGGGATTGAGAGTGTTTTAGGAGTTTGAACAGATATAGTGCCCTGCAAGAAAGTGTGGTTAAAACACCAACCTCGCTGTGAGCACGATTTGAACCTGTGAGGGGGGAACCCCATTGGATTTCAAGTCCAACACCTTAACCACTCAGCCATCACAGCTGTGACAAACACAAAACATCAACACCAGAGAAACTGGTCAATAAGCACAATGCCCAGCCTCAAAATCATCCAAATTCAGAATCATCAGAATTCAAACCTGGCTCCCAAAGCACTAGGTGAATTTGCAGTTTTTTCTCTTTTCTTAGCCATGTGCACTAGCACAGAGAGCACTTTTCAAAGTCTCCCCTCCCACAGCTGAGAAAGGGAAAGACTTCTCAGGTTCTAGCTTGATTTGAATGAGGATATCTGGACCATAGGGACATGCACTGCCCTTTGCTGCAGAAACCAGTGATGGATGGAAGCAGGCGAAGAAAAATATTTCCTGGAGACAATAAATACTCCCCTGGCATAGCAGCAGCATTGTGCAGCTGGAAATGTCTCACAAGAGGAACTAAAGCATTTCTGGTTCAGCAGCACAGTCTGACATACAACGTGAGAGGTCTGTGTTTGTTTTCAGAGAAAAAATCCTTAGGTTTTTTCAGCAGAAAGTTTTCATCTTTTTGCGTTCTCTGAGGTGTGGCTTTGTTCGCAATGCATCACGTGAGATGTCATATGGTCAAGAAGCCTGGTCAATGGAGGAGTTGTGGGGGTTTGGGAAGGGGCATTAACACAGGATCTGGGGTTCCCATTCCTGGAGCGTAGGGTTCTTAGTGGGGCTCAGAGATCATGGACCCTAAGACCCTGCCACCTTTGCCTCATGCTTCATTTCCTTCCCCATACTGTCCTCTGATGTCTACTCCTGCCCATGTGCCCAGGGTTGCTTCTGCACTGGTTGGTACCAGTACTGTTATTTCTGCTACTACCCTGTGGAGAACACCAAAACTTGGTGGAAAGCCGAGGTATGGATTCCCTGGTCCTGGGGTCCCAGGCTTGGCAGGGTCTGCAATGGCCTCATGGAGCTGGGCTAGAACTTCCCATGGTGGGATTTGATGTCATCCATAGTACAGTGGCTGACAGGAGAATAGGTAAGTGACACCCCATAATGGAGGAGTGGGAACAAAGGTGTGTGGGAGTAACTGGGTTGGGGGAGCAGGATGGCCGGGGAACACTGCAGGGGAGACTATGGAGCCATGGGGGTAGCTGGGGTGGGGAACTGGAGCGACACCAGTGGCTACCATGGATGCAAGCAGGGATGGCTGGTGTCACAGAGCCACAGGACTCATGCTGTAACCCCAGCTTTGGAAGAGAGTCTCTGGGAGGACCCTTTCAGTGAGCCAGACCCCCCAGGGGTCCTACTCTTCTCCCAGGGCAAGCCCTGCGGCTTCACCGTCTCCTTAGTCTCATACATTTTTTTGAGACTCTCGTTTGCTCAGGCTGTAGCACATCAAATTTTTTACTTGCTGGTCCAGGCTTCCAGGCTCTTGGTCAGGCAGTTGTTGTCTCTGGTGGTTTCCTGCTCTAGGTGCTGAGAAACATGATTCTGTGCAATTCTCCATGGCTTTAGTTTTTTCTTTAGGACTTGGAGGGTCCTAGGAAGGCCCTTGAGTGCATGGGATTGAAAGAGCAACTTCTGGACATGCCTAGTGGCCTCAGAGTCTGGAAAAATAAGGCCTCTGGGCCTGGAACTAAGCGCTGTGTGCCGAGGCATAGAGAAAATGCAGGGGTGGGCAAATAGCAGATGGAGGCCTTGAATGAGGGAGGCATAACCTTGCGCCTACAAAGTCCTCCCCATCAGAAGTGTGCAGAGAAAAGCTTGCTGATGATGGGTCCCATGATGTAAGGGTCATACCTCAGGGTTTTGAAATCTGTAATCTGAGTTCAAGTCTTGGTGGGACCTTAGAATTACCTTGGTTATTGCTTGTGAGTGATGGGAGCTCTGAAATGATGAGAGAGCCTGTCTTTTGTCAGAAACCTGTTGTGACTTTAGGACCACAGGAGTTGTTTGCTCCAGAAGTCTGGCCATGCCCAGAACCCTGTGGGGGAAGGGACTCAAGGTTGATATTTGCTCAGTTCTGCAGCTGGGCTGGATGCCTGTCTTTGCCACCAGTCTTGTTGTGTGACCGATTGGGCCAAAGTAACTTTGGTGGTTTTGCCATTGGCGGTGCTGGTGTTTCTCCAGCAATTCTGAAGGGTGAGCATGAGGGTGGAAGGCTTAATAAACCCCCAATTGGCCAGGGATGAAGGGTAGGGGTGTGTTTGTTTTCAGAGTTTGGGGAGGATGGAGAAATAGGGTGTGATGCCCCCAATCCTTATAGTTTTTATTGTTCAGCAGAAAGTTTTCATCTTTTACTGAGCATTATTGTTATCTGAGGTATGGTTCTGAGACTTCACCATGTAATATTCCCAATGCATCACGTGAGATGTCATATGGTCAAGAAGCCTGGTCAATGGAGGAGTTGTGGGGGTTTGGGAAGGGGCATTAACACAGGATCTGGGGTTCCCATTCCTGGAGCGTAGGAACACAAGTTCTTAGTGGGGCTCAGAGATCATGGACCATTATGGCTGTCTCAAGACCCTGCCACCTTTGTCTCATGCTTCATTTCCTTCCCCTGTGGCACTTGCACTCATTTTCCTTTTTAATGTCACACCCTTTCCTCAAAAACCACAAGGTTTGGGGGTGCATAACTTTATAAAGTAAAAAGTCACTTTGCTTTCATCTTCAGGCCCAGTTTTTTTTGATGTAACAATACAGGTCTGTACTTATAACCAGAAGTTTCATTTTCATAAAATTTAAAGCAGTATCATTTTTAACAATAAAAAAATAAAACAATGGGCTTTCACAAAAAGCAACATGCATAATCTTCAACCAGTTGCTGAAATGGTATTTCCCTATGGTGTGTGTGTGTTAGTCCTCTGACCACAAGGGAAAGTCTGGCTTTTTTGTCACTTCAGAGTTCAATGCCCTGTTACTCTGACATTTTGGCAAGTGTTTTCTTTACTCGCAGGGCTGTGAGCCGAGAAGAAGGGTTATGAGCCCAACATTCTGTCATGAGTCTTCCCATCTGTCTTAGGCACTGTGGAAAAAAATTATTATAAGACAGGATCATAGCAGGGGCATCAGGAACACAAGATGGTGCCTATCCTGAACATAGCAGATGGTAGACAACTCCTGTCTGCCACTGTGCCACCCTAGGAAGTCCCAGAGCAGAAAAATCACAACAGGGAATCTTTTCTGAAATGGACTTTGTGTTTGTAACTTCTAACACAATTTTGCTTCATTATAAATTCTCAAGTGGCAAGGAGTTCAGATCCTCTCCCCAAAACGGCTTCCATACTCAAAAGCTATATTTGAGAATCTCACCTGTCTGTTTGCTTTATTTTAAAGGACCGCTTACCTTATCACTGCTCCATCTATTGGGAAATGAGGGACGGAGCCTATTGATGCACACAATCTCCTGCATGTCCTCATATGAGGGGTCAGTGGGCACAAGATCATAGTATGGGAGCTGGTATTCCTCAACTATTCCTGAAAGAAACATTTTCCAGATGCATCATCATTGCAGGATATGAAGTACAATACAAGGTAAAAGCCCCAGCGAACAAACAGGCTGTGCAGTAAGAGAAACTGAATCCTCAGCACCAACCTATGCTGGCTGGCAACTGCCTCGTGTATGGAAGAAAACCTGTACAGGCAGTCATCAAATATTCAAAGCTGTTCTCTAAAGATCAATTTTGGTAACCTTTCTCTCTATTTTCATCAATTCCAAAGACAGAAAGGACGGCTGTGATTATCTAGTCTCACTTCCAGTATAAACACAGGCCATCGAACTTGTTCTATATAATTTCTAGAGCAGAGTTTTTAGAAAACCATTGTTCCTAGTTTCATTCTGACCTTGGGCCATGGGAGCTCGTGCAGACATTCTAGTGCGGGGGGAAATGCATAATGTACATATTGATCTGGAGACAGATTTTATTTTGATCACTCCTTACTATTGCTTGCTTTCTTGTGATGGACACCCACCCCTCCTCCTTCAGCAGGAACAACCTATTGCCCCTTCTCCTTCTGGGACTACTTTATTTTCATTTCTCACATAATCTGGTAAGGACCCTAATCTCGACTGTCCCAGAAAGATGATTTCTCTCCCCTCCACCCCCCGCCACGATTCAATGGCTATACAAATTGTTCCAACACCCCTGCAGGAATCTGCCAGGAATCACAGTTACAGATCGTTACTAACATGCCCCTGACCTCCTAAAACACAACAAGTGACTTCAGGAAGGCTTACTATAATTTACTGTTCTCCTTCGAATGCTTGCTCATGTCCATTCCACTATAGGTATGTGCATGCCTCCATCCATGGTTCCCGGAACTTTTCTCCACTTAGCAGATCCCGTAGGACCGGCTCAGATGCCCCCTGGAACCCCGCGCACATGCCGCAGTATATGAAGCATTGCCAGTCCTATGCCCCCTCAGTCCCTTTTTTCTGCCAACTCTGGCAGTGGGAACGGGGGGGGTGGGTTGTGGAAGGAATATGAGCAACACATCTCCAAGAACATCAGTTACTGGTAAGTAACCTTGTTTTCTTCTTCGAGTGATTGCTCATGGCCACTCCGCTATAGGTGACTAACAAACAATATCTTGGAGGTGGGTAGACATTACCGTTGAGCTGCTGTCAGCATGGCTCTGCCGAATCCCACGTCCATCGCTGCTGGGTGATGGCATTTGAGCTCTGGTTGAGTGTGCTGTGATGGTTCCCGGAAGGGACACCCTCGCCTGCTGGTTGCAGAACTTGATGCATGATGTAACTCGTGAGGGGATGCCATCTCCTCTCCTCCTCCAAACCGTGTGGTTTGGAAAAAACACAGGGAGAAATTTATTTCGGTTACAATGAAATTGGAGAACCACCTTGGGTAGGAAGGCTGGACACAGCCTCAACTGCACCTTTATCTTTATAGAATACTGTATATGGGAGCTCCGAGGTCAAGGTCCTAAGCTCGGAGACCCTCCTAGCTGAGGTAATGGCCACCAGGAAGGCGATCTTCCCTGAAGGCATGAGCAGAGGGCATGAAGCCATGGGTTCAAAGGGGGGTCCCGTGAGTCTCAAGAAGATCTGGTTGAGACCACAGGGAGGCCCCGGGTCACAGACCTGCAGGTAGAACCTCTCCACCACCGTGAGGAACCTGATTGACATGGGGTGGGAGAGCAGTGGTCTCTTTTCTAGCTGCTGATGGAAGGCTGAAATGGCCGCCAGGTGAACCATCAGCGAAGCCAGCGCCAGACCCTGGAGCTTTAGCTGGAGCAGGTACTCCAGGTTTGCCTGTTAAGGCGATAGGCCAGGCAGACTGCCCCAGACACCGCCTAAGAGGAAAACCGTTTGCACTTAGCCCAATACACGACCTGTGTAGAAGGTTTCCTGCTACCAAGCAGGAGTTGTTGGGCCTGCACTGAGCAGGCTCTCTCTTCGTCAGCCACAGCGCCTCTAGGCCGTGAGGTGCAGGGGGTCCGGGTGCAATAGTTCATGAGGAACGCATTGGAAATCTACCTAGTCACGCGACCCCGGGGCGAACAGAACCTTGGATGCTTCGCGTTCCAGGCCAATGCAAATAGGTCCAGTTGGGGAATGCTCCCCTTCTGAAAGAACATCGCCACCACCTCCGGGTGCAACAGCCAGTCATGGCGGGGTAGGAACGACTGCTGAGGCTATCTGCCTCGTTGTTCCCCACTTGTGGGAGTCCTTGCAGAGGGCCTGGGGCGCTCTCCCCCTGCCTGTCTATGTAAACCATTGCTGCGGTGTTGTCCGTCAGCACCTGCCCCACTCTGGTTGTCGGGAATCGGAGGGACACCTCATACTCTAGGCAGATGGCCCTCAGCTCCTTCACGCTGCTGTGCAGGAGCTTCTCCTCCCCCAACCAGAGCCCCTGCTTGCCTGGGTTGGCGCTGATTCAGGCTCCCCATCCTACAGCGGAAGTATCAGAATTTAGGGTGACTGACTGGACCAGTTCCTTGAACGGAACCCCTTTCATCATTGCCCAGGGAGTCCGCCACCAGCGCATAGGTCAAGGGGCAGGGTTAAACTATTTAACTGTTGTCCGACCCCCTGGGGAACCCTGTTGGGGGGCTGAGGATGAGCTGGGGGGTTGATTCCTACTTCTGAACCCCCTATTCCTGTCCCTATTTCTATAGGGTTGAAATGGTCTAGATGGGGGCCTTGGCTGCTGCTGCGCCTGGGGCCATGCCTGTCGCCTGGAAGCCTGGGGCGTGTACGGGCTCAGGGAGCGAAGCATGGCCCTGGAGTCCTTCAGACCGTGAAGCTTTGCATCGGTCTGATCAGAGAATAGGGCCGACACATGGAAGAGGAGGTCCTGGATTGATTGCTGCACCGCCTGGGACAGGCCCGAGGATTGCAGCCACGAGCACCTTCTCATGGCAATGGCGGAGGCTATGGCCCTATCCGCTGAATCAGCAGCATCACTGGCTGTCTCAAGTGCTGCCCTAGCCACCGTGATTCCCTCATCCAGGATGGTGGTAAGGTCTGCGGCCTGGTCCTGGGGCAGGGCCTCAGCAAACCACCTGAGGGAGTCCCATCAATTAAAATTGTATCTACCCAGGAAGACCTGATCATTGGCAATCCTGCACTGCACGGCTGCCATTGAATAAATTTTTCTCCCAAACAAATCCAGCTTCTTGCTGTCCTTGTTCCTGGGAGTGGAACCTGGCTGTCCTTGCCTGTTCCTCTGGTTGGCTGCGTCTACCACCGGGTATTCCATTACAACCAGGGCACACTCCCTTTTTATCCACCGTTACCCCCAGGTCCTTTTCTGCAGAGCTGCTGCCCAGCTCGTCGGTCCCCAGTCTATAGCTGTGCATGGGATTCTTCCTTCCTAAGGGGCCGGGTGAGTAAACAAATACTCAAACCCTTCGGCCAGAGCCTCTCCTCATAAGTCTAATCATTTTGGTTGCCCTCCGCTGCACTCTCTCCAAATTGTCCACATCTTTTGTAGTGGGGGGCCCAAAACTGGACACAGTATTCTAAATGCGGCCTCACCAATGCCGAATAGGAGGGAATAATCACTTCCCGTGATATAATACTTTTTCTCGGCCACCTTAGACGTAGGGGCAACAGAGGAAGGGGTTTGGCACAGGGCCATCACAATTTTGAGGACCCTGTCGTGGACTGGTAAGGCCACCTTCGCTGGGGCAGCCGCCGCCAGCACATTGAAGACAGTATCGTTGGCCTCCTCTAACTCCTTCACCTCCAGCCCCAAGTTAGAGGCCACCCTCTTGAGGAGCTCCTGATGTGCCCTGAAATCCTCCAGTGGTGCCATATGGTTCTGGGAGACTGCCTCATCTGGTGAGGAGTACGAGGACTGCCGAGGCGCGTCCTGCAGGTGTTCCCTCCCGACGAAGGGATGCACCCGTAGAGAGTTCCTCCATGGGGTCCAATTCCTCATCCAAGGAGTCGTGTGTATGGGCCTTCTCCTGAGCTGGAGGCACGGACCGAAGCCCCACTGACAGGGTGGATTGTGGCCCCTGTCCCATCTGGATGCCCCATGGGGCCCAATAAGGCCATTGCTGTGACAATTGCTGCAGCCATTGACCCTGGGGCCAAGCTGGGGCTGACTGCTATACCGGCTGTGGTGCCTTGTGGGGGCATCGGCTGTCCCGATGACTGTCCCCCCGTGGGACCCCAAGCCACTAGACTTTTGGTGCCGTGCACAGCCTCAGTCCCGGGCACCGCCCAGAGCCGGGGACCATTCTCTCAACGCCTCCAAGCTAGAGGATGACGAGGACTGCCTCCATCGCCACGAATGGTGCCAGCAAGTAGAAGTGTGCTCCGAGGAGCTCAAGGTACCTGAGCACCGTCTGGACACCAAAGACTTACCCTTTGGTGACCGAGACCAGAGTTGCAACGAACTCTGCAGTGCCAAGCCTGACTCCGCCAACCGGGTTCCGCATCGGGAACTGTGCAATGTGGGATCTTAGTGTGGCGACCGGATTCCGTGCCGCCTCGGTGCGGGGCAGCCCCTTGGTACCGAATCCTCCAACGATGACTGGGATCTGCGTCACCTTGGTGCGGGCGAACTTGGTGCTGTAGATGTGGAGCCGGAGCTGTCTGTGCGTCACGTGGTGGACCTCGAACAGTGCCGCCTCTTGGCCTGCTCTGCCTCCGGTGCCGGGAACCGACGTTGGCGCAGAGACGGAGATTCCGCATCCCGAGTTGAAGCAGGCCGGCTCGATGCCGCCGACCTGGAGTGATTGCTGGGGGAGCGTCCTCAAGCCACCCCCCCAGTGGCCGTCCAGTGGGAGATCTTCCTCCCCGTAACAGGGATCTCCACCACCCTTTGGGGGAACCCAACGCGGACTTGCCCCGGGACACCGGCCCCTTCTTCCTCAGTGGAGGGGGGGGGGGCGTAGGTGGCGTGGGCAAGGCCAACGAGGCTCTTGCCACCTGAAATGACTCCAGTGTTGACGGTGTCAGCAGGGGCACTCTCCCACTTCCAGGAGTCAGGGGAGGCTCCCTACTCGGGGATGCAGGCACCGGAGAAGACTCGACGGGCCGTGGCAGGTGCATCTCTGCACTTGACCCTGCCTGTATCAACGGCACAGGGGAGCGTCCGCACTCCGCACGCTGCCTCTTCTTCTTTGGCAATGGGGACGTTGCTTAGTGCCGAGTCGATCCCAGTGCCGGCAGTGCACTCTGCATTGAGGTGACACTCAGTGCCGTGGAGTGAGATGGCTCAGACACTGGGTGAAGCGCTGCCTCCATGAGCAGGGTTTTAACTGGATCTCTCGGTCCTTCTGGGTCCACGGTTTAAAAGCCCTGCAGATCTTACATTTATCTTTCCTGTGCTCTTCCCTCAGGCACCAGTCGTGGGGGTTGCTGAGCAGGAAAGCCTTCCCGCAGGAGGCACACAGCTTAAACCCAGGTGACGGGGGCATGGCCTGGCCACCCTAAGTTCCTCAGGGACTTCCTATCAAACTACACTTAATACTACTTAAAACTAACTAAAGTACTTTAAATAACAGAGTTCAAACAAGGGGAATGGCACTTGCAGACAGCAAGGCTAGTTCCAGCAACTGTCATGGGTGGAAAGAAGGAACTGAGGGGGTGTAGGTCCAGCAGCACCTCATATACCATGGCATGCATGCGGGACTCCAGGGGCGCCTAAGCCGGCCCTACGGGGTCTGCTAAGGGGAAAAAAGTTCCGGGAACCATGCATGCTGGCATGCACTCACCTATAAATGGAATGGACATGAGCAATCACTCGAAAAAGAACTGGTCTCTTTACTGGACCTAGTGGCTGATTGGGAGCCAGAGACTGAAGTGCAGTAAAGGGGGCTGTGTATATTTTTGTTCTGGCTTCTTGATAACCAGTGTGGGGAATCAGAAGCACTGTTTGTGGCTGGCTGAGAAATCTGACTTCAGTGTCACCCACCAGTGCTGGGAGAATCGGCTCTCCTTTTACAGCCTGCCCTGACCTTGGCATTTTCAGGTGGCTACTGTAGGCATGGACGGGTCACAGAAATATAGTGTAAATCTTTTCTGTGAAACTAGGACTGATTGAAGCTGAAAAAACCCTCACTGCAAGAAAGCAGAAATTAATAGGTTTAGAACTGCCAATATGTTTACCCAGGCTAGTTTATTATTGCAACAAAAACTGTTACTCAGAAAGAAAGGATGGAACTGAAGCTCCAGATTAAAAAGACAGTTTGCTGCAACAACAAAAAGTTATATCCTAGGTACTGACAATATGTTTGGCATTTACCTCCTGACACACATCTCCTGGCAATCTCCCAAAGGATAAGTCCAAAACTGTACATATCGGCCATGATATATGACTGGAAGTGATTCCAATTCAAGCTTTCATCCAGCACCTCAGGAGGCATATAGCGCTTTGTTCCTATGCGGGTGTTTGGCGGTATGTTCACCTCATTTGTATCACTAAAAGGAAGAATCAAACATATAAAGCAGTTGCTTGAAAAAATCACCTCTGAAAACCCAACTGGATGTAGAAAAAAAATTCAAATTCAAACAAAAATCGTTCTTGAACGAGGTCAAGAATAATGCATAATCTTAAAGGAACAATTCTTATAGGGAAAGCTGCTTAATGTGAAAAGCAACCCTTCTTAAAAGGCTTACTTGCCTGAGGTTGTATTAAGCATTCAAAGGCAGAACCACAACAGATAAGACTCAACGGGGATCCTGGTAACATTTGTGAGATTTCATTAGCATTAGACTAAACTCTTAATGCCGGCAACAATCACATTTTCATTAAATGTTGTTTTCTTAGCATACCCAATGCTTTAGTCATAACAATTACTGGAGGAGACTAAAAAACTGGGGCAATTATTTAACTCTCTGCCAAGCTGGACCTGTGAGGAAGAACAGACTAACCATTTCTTGTGCATTACTGCTGATCTCACCCAGGATGTAAAACACTTAGACATAATGCACAACAAGTCTAGCCAAATGTATCCCATATCACACACACACAGTGAAGAGTGGAGTTTTAATGCATAAATAATAGAAAATATAGACACCTTTAACATATGCCACTGGATTTTCTCTTATTCACTCACATGCAGGCATATCAACTTCAATAGTTTTCAGTTCTAGATATGGCATAATTTGTGGATTATTTTAAAAAGTCAGTTGCCTCCCCGTCACCCCTTAACACCTACTTGGTTTATATCTGCGAAGAATGATAAAGTCTGATAGCATAACCATAAGACTTTTAATGCATTTTTTTCCTAAATCAATTCCACCCACAACTGTGAAAATAACAAACAAGCAGATCCTTCATGATATGTGTAATTGGTCACCTACATGATCATTAATGCATGTTGGGATACTGGTTGACTTCCTGAAGAAAATATGACATAAATCCAGGGACCTGTATAGTTTCATGAAATTTCGAAGGATTATAAAGAAACTGAGCAAAACGGGTAGCTGTCACGGCTTCTCCCAATGGAGAACATTCCTGAACACATTTACTGTGAGTGTTGCACAAGTTAAGACTCAGCAGTAGAAAGAGTTAAGTATATGATATGAATTTTGGTTGGTACGTGATAAAAGAATGGTATTACTGTGTCTTGTTTTAATGGTTGGCTCTAATTCTTCTTGATTTATACCCTTTGGACATGTTACTGCATTTAGGCTAGGTGACACATACTGGCAAAGGATAAATTGCCTTCCTTGAAATTTATACACTGGTAAGCCATTCCACTGATATTCCAAGTTATTGTTTCCTAGGTACTTAGCAGCATCATTCCTTTTTTTTTTTTTTTTTTTTTTTGGAAGAGTCTAACCAAAGATACTGGTGCAGATGAATTAACTGATGGAAGAGAATAGAAGGCTACGTCTGTCAGGACTCTAATAATTTCAATTTAAAAGCATGTGCAGAATCTTTTAACACTTAAGGGAAGCCACATTTGTCAAATGGTCTCTTCAATTGCAACCTGCAATTCATACCCCCTATTTCCGTGCTGGGGAAAAAAGAATCACTGAATTGCTATCATGAACACAAACTGTTTGTCAACCAACCAAACAGCTGTCATATGGCAATGACTCCCTAACCAATCCCATGGGACCAATTCCTACATGTTTTGGCTTTCTCTATGTTGTTTAAACACACTTCCATTTTCAAAAATTGAATTTAAAAATCTGTACCGCAACAATTTGATTTGTTGGAAACGAAACAAAAAACAGCACAAGCAGCATACTTTTCAGTAAATCCCAATTAGTTACATGTGCAGATTACTTCAATTATTCTGCATGTGCTGTCAGTCAATTATTGAGATGTTGGATCACAACTTTAACCCCCCAACCTTGTCTCTGCTCTCTCATTTTAACATGCAGTAATACTGATCAGTTTTCTATTAAGTACAACTTTACTGAAAACTGAATTTGTGTGCAAATACAATTCGATTAACCATTTAGATACAAACCAGCTATTTATAAACATGCAATATATAATAAACCTGCCTCTAGTATAGTATAAGGGTGTGTCATATAGAGAATGACAAACAAGGGAGAAAAAACGAAGAATGATACAAAAAGAACCATGGTATCTCTCGGATTCATCCCTTTCAATTAAAAAACACCCATTTTTCTGCTGACATGAACAAGTCTGGGGTCGGGAAAGAATTCCCATACAAAGAAATGCACCTAATTGTACTCACCTAATACACTTAACTGCCAAGCCCAGGTCTGCAATACAGCAGGTGCCATTCTTTTTCACTAGAATGTTCTTACTTTTCAGATCCCGGTGGGCAATGGCCGGTTTGCTTCGAGTACTGAAGATCTCAGTGTGCAAGTGGCACAAGCCACTAATGGAGGAATAGGCCAGTTTTAGCATGGATTTTGTATCTAAGGTCGTGGATTTCAAATAATCATACAGGGAACCATTCTCATGGTAGTCTGTTATAAGATACAGTTGGGTCCAAGACCCTGTACCTTTAATGTCTGCAGCAATGAACCCTGTGGAGGAGAGAGGGGAGAAAATATTTTCAGATTAATGTTTTTCAGGACTTCTGAACACCACACACGACTCTAAATTGTCTCTCAAGTACTTGTGTGTTTTAGCTACAAGTTCAACTTCTTTATCCAATCTACAGTGTATTCAGCTAATAAGGATATGAACCATGCCTGCATCAGCACATATTAAAAATGAAAAAAGCATGCATGAGTGATTATATGTCTAATTTAAGATCATCTCATGCTAAAGTTTGTCAATGTTCTCTTACTAATCCCCAGTTTAAGTGTTAAATTGTGATCTCATTGCTCAGGAGGGGAGGGGACTTTATTGAAAAAAAAAACCAACTGTCTGTCATTAGCTTGTGCAGGGCAGAGTACAAAAGCATTTCAAGTAAGCAGGGTCTACTGAGTTTGTGGTTGCTCCAGGGACAAAATCATCTGGGGAGTGTTCACACAAACATCCAGCAGCCACGAGAGAGAGACACCTATTGAGCACAATCTCAGGGCTCTTTCTGGCACAGTGTGACCCCCCACATCGCCCCCTACAGATAGCTCTGTACAAAGTGCAGAACAGTCTTAAGTAAACAATCCCCTGAGAATGTCTTCAGTGTGTCTTAGTTTTCAGTTCTACGCTGTGCCATTTTTTTTTAACACCAATTCAGTGGTCTGGACTTTGCTTTTTTAAAAAAGCCCAGACACAGGTGGGTGAAACAGGTGTCTGGTTGATGGGGATTAAGTCTCCCAAACCCAGTAATTCTCTATCTGCTGAGAAACCCTTAAAACAGTTGGCTTTTCAACATCTGCCCCAGGGAGAGAAGCATTTTGTGGTTAATTGCAAAGCATGGCAGGTAACAAACTGCATGAAGAAAAGGACATCAGCAAATACAAAGTTATTAAACCTAAGAAACTTCAACTGTTTCATCCCTATCTTTAATTTCATTCACTCACCCAAAATGTTTTCATGCCTCACCAGGACAGTCTCATAGATTTCTGTCTCTCTGAACCAGCTGGCCTCCTCAGTGGTGAAGAACACTTTTACAGCTACCTTTTCTCCACGCCATTTTCCCATCCAAACTTCTCCATAGCGACCTTTACCTATCTGTTTCACCATCTGAATCTGCTTTGCTATAGTCCTTTGGACCTGTTAAATCCCCAAAAATGCAGTTTGAATATACTGCACAACATATGTGTTTCACATCTCTGTCTCTCTCCTCTCATGTTAAAACACAGGCCTCGCAGAGGGGACATTGGCAGAGTTGTGGGAGATGGAATCTCCAGCTGCTTCCCAGAGAATGGAGTACTAGTGCAGGCTTGTAGTCGGAGGGAGGAGGGGGCAGGCTTAGGGAGATCTGACCACTCCTACAAGTAGTCATAGATGCATTGGCTGCACCTGACAGGCCAAGAGTTTCAAACATAGGAGCTTACGGTCAGGATCCTCAATCTGTATTTAGGCATAACCAACAGAGCTGATAGAAAAAACAGAATTACCATCTCAGGAAATGGTGATGTTTTGACATTTGTTTTCATATCAAAAGTCAACATATTTAAATTTTTTGCTAAATGAAAAGTTCTGTAAAAATCAATTGGGAAATGTTGAAATGCAGCATTTTGATATTCCCAAACGGAAACGTTTCCTTTCAAACTGAAACCAAATATTTCATTCCAGGGCAGTTCAACATTATCTGCAGCTATCTCAGATGCCATTGTGTCTCATGCTCCCGTTCTCCCCTAGTGAACTCTCTCTTCCACGATGCATCGGCCAGACGGGACATCCCGGTGCATCATGGAAGATACAGTCCAACCAGGGAGGCTAGCCCTTAGGAAAATAGAAAAATTGCAGCAAAATTTTGTGGAAATCACATTTACTTTTGAAAAAACATTAACAGGAAATTCCCAACCAGCTAGAGGAACCATTCTGATTTTCCAAAAATGCTGTGCATCCAGCAGCTCTCATTGACTTTAACAGGAGACAATAGATGCTCAGCACCTTTAAGAACCAAGGCTGGGATTTTCAAAAGTATTGGAGGAAATTCAGCCCCCAACAGCTAGTGAAGTTTATTGAGTCTCTTTCAAAAACCCTTCCCTGGTTATTTTTATTTATTTTATGAGCCCACATATGGATTTGGGAGCCTAATTCTGGGCTCCTACTTGTGAAAATGTCAGCCACGTGTTTAGTTATAGTTTGCTATGGTGCAGGAATTAGGAGGCCTGGGTGGCTACAGATGAATCATTATTATTCATACAGAGTATTTTTCCCTAAAGATCTGATTTTGGAAGCTTATCATCTGTGTTTGTGCAGTGACAACATCAGTTTCGTCAAGTAGCTGCACTCTGAATTAAAGATAAATTCAAAGCAACTGTTGACACATTCCAGAAGCAGCAGCCGGCAGCATTGCAGAGTAATCTCTGATGAGGATGACAGATCAGAGAAAGAGTTTGGGGATGGAAGATTGATTGCTCATACATTAAACAACTAAACCTGTTATGACTAAAAAATCCATGTTGGGCAAATACAGACTAATTTACCCTCTCGGGAATGAGACATGTCTGGAGCCTAGACATTCCTAACAATTCATAGAAGGAAAAACTAAAGTAGAAGTGGTGATACAACCTACAAAGGCATGGATGTTCATGGCCGAGAAGCTAATAAACCTCTGTTTCCCAGCCACAAGATAGTATAATAAGATGTTGAAATGGCACCTGCTTCTGCCTCAGTATTACCAATTCAATCCTGAGCTGAAATGTTCTTACTTTCATAGGATATTTTGAAACAAAAAACCTTGACTCCAATGCAGCTGCATCTTCCTACATCAGGCCTTAATTTGCCCTTGATAATTAGTTTTAATTTTCTAGATATTTAAATATTTAAGTCTAGCTTTTGCCTTCACCCATGTAGAATTCTCATGGAATTCAATGCATTCAAATAGCAGTGTTATCTGACCGCCACGTTCTGATAAAGCTAGGCCAATAAAAATAAATATTCAAAACTGGATTTCAAAACCATTTGCTACTCTTTCATTTTCTCTGAAACTGACCAGAATCCAGTGAAAGCTGTTGTATTACTTATGGTCCCAGCACGAGGCCATAATGTAGAACAGGACTGAGACTATTCTGCGCCAGTCTGAATGCATGTGAAAACGGGGGCATTTCAAACCTGTCAGATAAGGTCTATTTTCATTTATGTTAACCTATTATGTATAACTCACTTTAAATTGCCGAGAATGAAAAACAAATACGTGAACCTTTGTAACAACAACTCTAAAAATTCTCTCTCTCAGTTGCATTCAAATGGAAGCTGAATTTTCTCAGCCATAGTATTATCACACTATCAGGATGGTGGCTGTAGTGCAGTTATTTTGATTTACACCAGTGCAAGCCAAGAACACAAAATTGGACTTATGTTGTTTTTAAATTGATATATTCTTCTTTAAACCCTGAAGTAGTGATTGACCAGTTCTATTACACTGGAATTTTTCTTTAACATTTTCTAATGTAATTTTAGTATTGTTGCTTTCCAATTTGCCTATTTTAAAGAATGCATCCTGAACAATAATGTAATTACATCCAATAACTTAATTTGTGTAAACATATGTAATGGCATCATAAAGCATGTGCAATTACAGTATTTAAAGATGAAAAGTACCGTATTAAATTATATTAAGAAAATGAAAATCACATTTCTATTGTGAGTTTTAAAAAGGCAGAATACTACATGGAAGACCTTAGATTGGTTTCTTCCTGCTACAGCTGGTCAAACTATTTATTATGTACATTTTATTTTATTTCATGCATTTAGCTCTTTTTCTGTTCATAAACTGCTTGCTGTTTAAAATATGCTTATTATTCAAAATTGTTTGACAAACAGATTTTACAAACTTTTTTTCTGATATGGATTGATTGTGAATTGTTCACAGTGAATATTCCATTAATTTTGCAACATTTGGATTTCTCTACTTGAGCTTTGAGACTGGTCAGCTAAGGTAATATGGCATTTTGCTTCTCTTCTCTGATCGAATGACCTAAAACATTCATATAAACAAAGTTTTGGTCATATAAATCTTTGTGAACAGAGAATTGTGTGACCACAGCTGTGATGCATTCAACCAAAAAACAAAATTTATTTATGTATATAATTGTAAAAATGTATGTGTATAAAAAGTGTCCCATGTCTAATGTAGCAAGCTGCACACGTTATTGGAATAGCTCTACCAAAAGGCTTGGTTCTGTGTTTTTGGCCCTGATTTTGCAGCTGCTTGGAGGTCCATTGAGATAAATGGAGCTTTGTTTGGAGGGAGAAGTTTGCCTGTGCCCCCAGCTTGCAGGATAAGAACCTTTATTTACAAGTTTTTAAAATGGTTCAGCAGGGTTTACAAATTGAATGGCAACATTCAGCCCACAGCAAACTTTTATGCTAGAGACACAATCATCTAAAAAACCCCAACAGTTCACAGTGGTTCATACCCTATAACAGCAACATTTACACTACCTTAAATATATGAGCCTGACTAAGAACCACCATATAATTATGAATAATACAAATAAATCTAACAAAGGAAATCAACAAGGTTGAATGTCAGAGTAACAATAATATCTTGATTATGGTTTGGCTTTGTTATAACCTTTGCATCCAATATAATAAGCCAGCTACAAAGGAAAGACAATATTGTTCATCATAAACAGACATTTTCCAAGTTCTACAAAATAAAGTACGGTTTACTTTCTCTGAAACAACTTTAAATGTTTTATAAAGGAAATAAATAATAAAGAAGCTGGAAATAAACCATCATAAACCCATTTTCGCTGTCTTATAATTGTCTTAGAAAATCACTGTTTGAGGTAAAAGGTTGAGGAAAATATGCTTATGACTTTTTAGTTAGGCAAAGAGGCAGGAGGAAGGGAGGAATATTTCCTGATTTATAAAAGAAATTAAGACTTGGATTAGTGATTACAAAGCCACCAGGTATGGCAGAACACAGCTGGGACAGGAAAGAGTACAGATGTTTCCTTTACTGAAATACAGGTAGGGCCACAGGTCCCAACAGCTGAATTCTATGCTCTTTCAGCAGCAGATGCTGCAGTCTGCTCCAGAGAGTGAGGCTCACGCTGTTTGCAGGATTTTAGTATCTGGACAGACTGATGGAGCTGTGGTTAACCTGCCCTGCCTATGCCCAGTTTAACACCCCCCCCCCCGCACACACAAATTTAGGGAGGTGGGTAAAAACACATTTGGAAAAACCATATTGCTCCAGCCAGCTTTACTTGTTCTTTCTTTTTCTCCTTTTGTTTATTTCTGTCTTTAAAAGAGCTGGGAAATGAAATGCAAAAATCTACATTAATGCTGTGCTCAGACTATGGAGTATACAGTAATATGCTATGTCCTGATTTGAAATGCAGCAGCCCATGTGCTTAACAACCTGGGTTGCTGTGAACACATTTATCCTAGCATTCTGGTCTCTGCACTGGATCCCTGATGAATACAGAATCCAGTTTACAGCCTCTGCCCTGTTTTTCTACTCCCTCTATGGAAATGCCTTTGGCTCCCTGAGAAGTTGCCCCTCTCATGCAATGGTCATGACCTCCCATGACAGCTATGTTCCACTGGAACAACGAAACTGCCAGTCAATACAAGGAGGCTTGTGAGAGCAGCAGACAGAGCTTTCGTAAGAGCTCAATCTACACTATGGAGATCTCGCCCACATCTGGTAAGAATGACCACGGACCATAGAATCAACTGCAAAACTCTTCTTCTGCTTATCTTTCCCTCACTGGCCATGCTGACATTTGGAAAACAGGTTGCGTTTCAAAACATTAGCTAATGTATTTTAACTAATGTGATTTTTAAACAGGACTCTGTAGCTACCAGAGACTGGGCAAGTTGTATTTTAAAGCAAGTTATCTGGCTGTGGTCAACCTTGAACTCCACCCTAGTTTCAAGATGTAAAACATGATCTATACCCCTGGTCTAGACTCAGCCAATATCAGTTAATACAAATCTGAATTAATCAAGCTATTCTCCTTTAGGCAGTGAAGGAAGACAGAAAGAGTAACAGTTATTATTATTATTTCTATTTTTAAGTATTTGGAAGTTGCTCAGATACTATGGTGATGTGTGCTTTATAAGTAGGTGGGTAGGAGTGACGTAGAACCTCTCAGCTATGCATTTGGAAAATTAAAAGGAAAAGTCAATAGTTTTCAAAGGCCGTACTTAAAACAAGTATCTTGAGTCTTCTGCAATGCCATGAAGTACAGGAGGTTCAAGGCTGTCAGGTTATGAGAAAACTAAAACACAGATGAATGGAAAAGCCATGAGCTTTCCTCTGAAACATAACCCTTCTAGCTGAAACACAGCCTTCTTTTTAATACGTAGGTTCTTGGGTCTCAGTCACAGTTACATGTGAGATGACTCATAAATGATATACTTCATTCAACTGCCACCCATTCAGCCTATGAGACTGCTATAGGGCAAAATACAGTGATTCTAGTCTTAGCTTTTTAAAGCAAAGTGAAGCCGTGGTGTAAAAGGATTCTGTTTAACCATTTTACAGACCCCTCTCTCAAAATAACTTAACAGTGTGTGAAATGTAACTGTGTGTTTATAAAAAACACGACATTTAAGATCCTAGGTCAGATGCTGATCTCATTTACACTGGTGTAAATCTCACTGAAGCCTATGGGGTTAATCTGGATTTATGTTGGTGTACTTGAGATCAGATTTAGACCCCAGAACATGAAATAAAGGGCTCCAATTCTTAAGTATTTATTCTCCGACTGATATCCTTGTCATTTCTGCAGACAGACACTCAGAATCTAATTCTTTCTTCAGGTACTAAGGTAATTCCCATTAAATCCCCTTGAATTTTTGTGTGTCTTTGCCATAAAGCATTATGTTTATATCTAAATTACATTCCTTTCTTACCAGCACAGGGAGCCCAGATCCACTCTCTGAGCTCTGAGAATGTTCAATCAAGTCTTTCAGAGATTTCCCTGGAGGAATGTAAATCTCATCCTGTTCAAGTCCAAGGCTGTAATGAGGTCTAGTTTCTTGCCTTTTATACCTATGTTTTTAATGAAAATTAAATTAGTTGACAATACAATGAGAAAAGCAAACTATGTAGAAACCACTACTCATAGTTAATTCTTAGTCATGCAAAAGTTCCCAGCAACTACCATGTTAAATTCATCAATGAATATTTTCTCATCTATTTGCAGCATTTGAATGCTTTAGGCACGAGTAAATATTGGGGCTGACTATCATCCTGCGGTGGAATCCAGTATAATTTTGCATAGCCAGGTTGCATTAAACCTCTAATTCAGAAAATAGAGGTTAAAACCGAGATGCAGTAAATACCTCACCTTTTTGTTATGAATGTTGTGGGTCTTTTATGACCGAAGAAAGGGAGAAGTGATCCGTGGTAACATGGGATTTTTGACTATTTTAAGAATTGCTCATGTTGATTACACTCGCACCCAGGCATTTTTACTAAATTTTCTATGTTTCTGAGTCTATCTCCCTCTTTGGGTATAGTTTGTGAATTTGTGTGCATCCTTCCATTGTGTTAATAGCCTTATGAGCATTAGTTTATTCACTATGCAAAGGCTTTACACCATTGTTTTCTTTCATTTTCACTGTATACTATTCTGTATTATTTCCCACTGGAAAGCTTTTTGGGATACACTTTATATGAAGGATACTATACAAAAAACAACTATACTATGTGGCATTATATTGATGCCTTTGTGATTTTAACATTAACAAAATTAACAATTTTTCCCTATAATAAAAACACAATTTTGTTTTAAACTTTCCCCAACTCCCTCCTGTTCATTTTTTCCCCCCAATTTTACAGTTCATAAGCTAGGGGGAAAAGTTGGGAAAATGTTGGAAAGAAATGTGAAGCAGACAAAGCTTAAATACCTCAGACTTACCTGAAATAACAGAATATGATGATAAGTACCAGGAGTATACTGCAAACACTCGCTGAGATCAGCAAAGCCTTACGGTGAAAGTTTCCTTTGACAAAATCTGGATGAAAAAAAGAGAAAAGAAAAAAAGAGCTCTGTATAATGGCTGTATTTTTGTCTCAGAAGTCACCACTACTCTCTAGTACTGGAGAAGTCTTTCACGTTAGGTTGGGTGTAAATGCATCCTGCCTTTCTGGGTTTAGTTTCACATGTAAGAAGACATACAAGAATTTATAACTATATTAAGCAACAGAATTGTTTCCTTTCTCTTTTACTGAAGCATTGTCTAACATGTAGAATGGTTACTTACCTTGTAACTGTTGTTCTTTGAGATGTGTTGCTCATGTCCATTCCCAATTTAGGTGTGTGTGCATGCATCAGTGCCGGAAAACTTCTTCCCCTAGTGGTACATATAAAAACCAGCTCTAGCAACCCTGCAGTGGTGCGCACATGCGCCCGCATATAGGCGCCACCGGCTCCCCCTCAGTTCCTTTTTGCTAGAACTCCAACGGAGGGGAAGGAGGACTGGTGTGGAATGGACATGAGCAACACGTCTCGAAGAACAACAGTTACAAGGTAAGTGACCCCGTTCTTTCTTCTTTGAGTGCTTGCTCACGTCCATTCCCAATTTAGGTGATTCACCAGCAGTGTCTCCGGAGACAGTTCCGCAGGAGTTCACGGACGTGACACTTGAAGCACTGCTCTACCAAATGCAGCAGCATCCCAAGGTTGCTGCATCAAGGCATAGTGGGACGCAAAGGTATGTACCGATGACCAGGTAGCTGCCCTGCAGATGGTCAGTATGGGGACATGCACTTGGAAGGCCGCAGATGACGCCTGTGCTCTCGTTGAGTGGGCTGTCAAGGATACTGGAGGCGCGACTCCAGCCTGCTCATAACAGGCTCAGATGCAGGCAACGATCCACTCTGAAATATGCTGAGAGGAAACTGGTAGACCCTTCATCCAGTCCGCAACCGCCATGAAGGGCTGTGTAGAGCGATGGAAAGGTTTAGTTCTGTTGATATAAAACGCCAGGACCCTTCTCGCATTGAGAGAGTGCAGATGCCTCGTTTCACTGGAGCTGTGGGGTCTCGGGCAAAAGACAGGTAGGAAAATCTCCTGATTCAGGTGAAAATGGGAGAGCACCTTAGGCAAAAAGGCTGAGTGCAGGCATAGTTGGACCTTGTCCTTATAGAACACCATGTAGAATGGGTCTGATGTTAATTCACTGATCTCTGACACTCACCTGGCAGATGTGATAGCAACCAGGAAGGCGACCTTCAGGACAGATGCATGAGGGAGCACGAGGCCATGGGTTCAAAAGGTGGTCTGGTGAGCCCGGATAGGACCAAGTTCAAATCCCACTGAAGAAAAGGGTCTCTTATTGGCGGGAAAAGCCTTTCCAGTCCCTTAAGAAACCTAGTTGTCAGTTCATGTGAAAAGACTGGTCTACCTTCCACCAAAGGGTGAAAAGCAGATACTGACAAAAAGGCCAATCCCTCTTGTTTCAGAAAGAGAAGATACTCCAAGATTGTCAGGATCAACGCCTCTGTCGGGGACATGCCACATTCGGTCGCCCAGCAGGTGAAGTGCTTCCACTTAGCCATATAGGCCAATCTGGTTGATGGCTTCTTGCTTCCCAAGAGCACATTCTAAATTTGGGCTGAGGAGGCTTGCTCCTCCTGGTTCAGCCATGTAGCATCCATGCCATCAGATGGAGGGAGGCCAGTTCCAGGTGGAGCAGGCGACCTTGATCTTGAGACAGGAGGTCTGGGCGCAGCGGCAGGATCCAATGCCTGGGTCCCACCAGCTTTACAAGCATCCCGAACCAATGTTGCTGGGGCCATGCATGTGCGCACACATCAAACCCCATCATCATTCCTCCAATCATTCCCTTGCCCGTTCATCACTAGCTCTGCAGGCAGGGAGCCAGACATGGTGGCACCACCACTTCTGCTTACAAAGGCTTTAAATCAGTAAAGACGTATTTGTTCTCATCTGCTTCCAGTCTGCACTTTCACTGGGATTTCCAGTAATGTTTGTATTGTTTAGAAGAGAGATATCCTATCAGACTCTTATTCTTCTCATTTCCTTAGTAAGGCGGACTAGCAAGGGGACTCCATGTTATCTCCAGGGTATTTTTATTCTACTAGGACTGCAGGATGCACCAGAACACTATCCAGAAATGGATTTAGCTGCTATTGGGTTTTTCTTTTCTGCTTGACAACAAGATTATTCTCTGGCTTGATTCATTTTAATTCTTCTGTCTGATATTTGCATATATATAGTGCTTCGTTCTGTTTGTGGTTAAAAGAGTGAGCCCCTTCCAGGAAATGCTAGGAATGGAAAAACACTTTCAGAATACAAATTGAACTCATTTGTAGACAACTTCTGTGCATGAGTTAATTTCTATTTAGCAACCTTTGACCTAGGGCTAAAAAGCCTCCCCAGAATCCAATTTCCACTGAGATGTGACCTTGGTCATAAGTTCCTGATCAGAAGCTAACTTTCTACTTCGAGTGATTGCTCAGATCCATTCCAGTATAGGTGAGTGCGTGCCCCGTACACTGGTTCCTGGAATTTTTTTCCCCTTAGCAAGCCCCGTAGGGCCAGCTCAGGTGCCCCCTGGAGTACCGCACACATGCCGCGGTATATGAGGCACCGCCGGCCCTGAGTTCCTTCTTTCCGCCCGTGACAGTTGCTGGAACGTCTGCCTCTTGCTCTCTAGCAAGTAACCTCCCCATTGAACTTCATCTCGTTGTTGTTAGCTTTAAGTAGCTATTGAGCATAGTTGTTAAGTTAAGCATAGTTGTTAGTATTAAGTATAGTAATTAGTTAGATTAAGATAAGACAGCCCTCAGGTGCTTAAGGTTGGGCCATGCCTGACACAACCAGATTTAAATCCTGTGCCGCTTGCGGCAAAGCCTTTTCCGCGAGTGACCCTCACGACCGCTGCCTCCGCTGCCTGGGAGAGCAGCATAGAAAAGACAAATGCAGAATCTGCAAGGCCTTCAAGCCGCATATGTAGAAAGAGAGGGACGCGCGCTTGAAGGCTATCCTGATGGAGTCCATGCTCCGGCCGGACTTCAAACCAGCGTGTTCCCCTGCGGCCCCAAGCATCAACTCAGTGCAGAGCGCTCCACCGGCACCGGTGTCGACCCATCCCTAGTGCCGAAGAGGAAGAAGCGCCATGGCAACGAGTGCCAGGACTCCCCCGCACCACCTGCCAGGCCTGGGGGGAGTCAGGAGATGGACCAGCCACGGGCTGTTGAGATTACTCCGGCACCTGCATCTCCTCACAGAGAGCCTCCCCCGACTCCTGGAGGTGGGGGAGTGCCCCTGCAAGGGCTGTCGATGCCAGAGGTGTTCACTGCGGCATGCGCCCTCATGGCCATGCCCACGCCTCCGTCCCCCCCTTGGCCGAGGTGCAGGGACTGGCATCTCAGGGTAAACCCGCGCTGGGTGGCCCCGGTGGGTAGTCGGGACAGCAGTCTAAGTCTCCCCCCAGACAGTCACAGAGGGTAGAGCGTGTGGGCTCCCCTCATAGCTCCGACTCCGGGTCATCAAGCTCCTCTGCACTGCGGCACTGAGGTTCGCGCTCGAGGCTACGTTGATACAGTTCTGCCTCACGCGAGGGGCACAGCTCCAGCACCCTGGCACCGAGTCCATTGATGCGGCACCGGTCTCGATCCCCGGGAACGCAGCCCGGCACGGATCCCAGTGCCAAAGGAGATGACACGGAGTCAGGCACGGCACCAGTCCTGATCCCCGGACCATAGTCCGGCGTGGATCCTGGTGCCGAGCAGTGACTTTGGCACCGCGCCACCGTTCACGTTCATCAGGGTTGGAATCAGCACCAAGGAAGCATGGCCAGCACCGCTCCCGGTCCCCAAGGGGGAAGTGCCGACATAAGACCTCGGTACTGAGGCAGAGGTCATATTCCAGCTCATGACGTGGTCCACGTGACGGCATGGAGACTCTGTGGCTGATGGCGGGGGAGAGAGCCTGCTCAGCGCAGGTCCAACAGGTTCTGCTGGGCAGCAGAAAACCTTCCACTCAGGTGGTGTGCTGGGCCAAGTGGAAGCGCTTTACCTGTTGGGTGGAGTCCCGGGGTATCCCACTGAGCTGCTCGCCCATACAGGTGATTTTGGAGTACCTGCTCCATCTGAAGCTCCAGGGTCTAGCACTGGCCTCCCTGAAGGTGCACCTGGCGGCCCTCTCGGCCTTCCACCAGCCGATGGAAGGGAGGTCATTATTCTCACACCCCATGTCCGTAAGGTTCCTCAAGGGTGTGGAGAGGCTTTACCCGCAGGTCCATGAGTCGGTGCCTCCCTAGGACTTGAACCTGGTCCTCGCCACACTGACGGGACCCCCCTTCGAGCCCATGTCTACATGACCGCTGCTCATTCCATCGTGGAAGGTAGCCCTCCTGGTGGCCATTACATCGGCTAGGAGGGTCTCCGATATAAGAGCTTTGACCTTGGAGCCCCCCTACATGGTGTTTTATAAAGATAAGGTGCGGTTGAGACCTCACCCAGCCTTCCTGCCTAAGGTGGTGTCCCAGTTTCATTATAACCAGGATATCTTCCTCCCCATGTTCTTTCCCAAACCATACGGTTCGGAGGAGGAGCGGAGATGGCACTTGCTGGACATGAGATGAGACCTGGCCTACTACATGGAGCAGATGTGGCCGTTCTGGAAGTCGACACAGCTGTTCGTGGCCGTGGCGGACCGGATGAAGGGCTCCCCTGTCTCCACCGAACACATCTCCGCCTGGATCACCGCCTGCATCACGACCTGCTACGAGTGGGCGAAGGTGTCGCTTCCAGGAGCTGTTTCAGCACACTCAACCAGAGCCCAGGCCTTGTCGGTGGACTTCCTGGAGAGGATGCCCCTGCAAGACATCTGCAAGGCAGTGACCTGATCGTCGGTCCACACCTTCACATCCCACTACGCCATAGTGCAGCAGGCGAGAGAGGATGCTGGCTTCAGCAGGGCAGTGCTGATGAGGGCAACTCGCTGATGATTCCTATCCACCTCCAAAGTATGGCTGTTTAATCACCTATATTGGAATGGATATGAGCAATCACTCGAAGATAGAAAACAGGGTTACTTACCAGTAACTGTTGTTCTTCAAGATGTGTTGCTTATATCCATTCCACACCCACCCTCCGTCCCCGCTGTTGCAGTCGGCAGAAAGAAGGGACTGAGGGCCCGCAGCGCCTCATATATCGCACCATGAGCGCTGCGCTCCAGGGGGCAACAGAGCCGACCCTACGGGGCTTGCTAAGGGGAAAAAAGTTCCGGGAACCAGCGCATGGGGCGCGCACTCACCTATATTGGAATGGACAAGAGCAACACGTCTCAAAGAACAACAGTTACTGGTAAGTAACCCTGGGTTTTTTGTATGTTTTAAAATACCAAACATACGTTTTTGCATGAAATCCAGTGGAATTTTTGTTTCAACAAGTCCATTTTTAATTTTAGTTATTTATTTTAACATCACTGTTTATGTTAAATCCCAATAACAATTCTGAGAGTCATGCACCATATTTAAAAAAAAGATCCAAGACAGGAAGAATGACTATAAACACAGAACTCCACAACAGCTATATTATAACTGCACATTCTTGGATATGGCTGCTGGGAAAATTCACAGTCTACATTACTGCCCCTTTGGTGAGTGTTGAGATTGTGATAGAGCAGTGGCAAGTTACCCTAGTTTGCCACCATGGCACCATGAATCACAACTGACCAGACAGCTTTCAAAAAGGTGCTGACTTTGGTGCTGTTCCACAACTACAGCCCATAGAGCTATGTTTTCTGAAGCAGGCTCTGACATTACATCCACAATTTGCTGTCTAGCTACTAGTGTTGAAGGAATTACTATCCATAAAATATGTTAAATGAATATACTGCCATTTGTTTGTCAAAGAAATTAACAACTATTTTTGGAGTGGTCAAGCAGCTGCAGAGCTGCTCAGACTCTATAAATCTAAGAACATCTCCAAAATATTTCTCTGCTATTTGGTGTTTATTAATCTTAGCTATTTGTCACCTTAGTATGTAAGTGTCCTCCACTCCAGCAAAAAAAAGAAAAAAAAAGAAATCTGGCATTAGCAAAAGAGCTGGAGTTTCTGCATAAGCAGTAGATAGATATCTAACTATGCTAACTACCTGATTTTTACATTTCTATCCAGTTTAGAAGGAAAGGAAAATGCAGTATAAAACCAAGGAGAGAGACAAGTTAGAACCAGGTTGCTCCATTTTGAATCTGCAGCGTTAATTCAACCGGCCTGTGGGGGAAAAATCATGGACTGATTTTCCAAAATAAAATTATATTATCCATAAAGTAATACAAACATGGAGAACAATGTACTTACTTGTGAGATTTTCCCTCTGTCAGAGGAACTTTTTTCTCTTAATACAGACCAACAAAATTACATAGAACTTTTATGTTGGGAGTCGGAAATATATGAGGTTTCAGTGATTTTATGTTCACCAATCAGTACTGAACTATTTTACATATTATACTCTACGGGCCCAAGCCTGCAGCCCTGCTGTGCAGAATCTCAGTGAAGTAAATGCCTTATATAAATAAGGACTGCAGGAATAGTCTCTTTCTATACCTGAGCGTATGTGTGTGTAAGTAAGTAAGTAATAAGAATTTATCTCTCAGTTTAGACTGAGATTTGAAATAGGTCCTAACTTACTGTTCAACCCTATGGGCCACATTTTGTTCTCAATGTTAAACAGGCAATACCAAAGAATTGGAAACTCTGTCTCCTAGGCCCAAATTTTACACTGACCACACAAATCTGGCATAGCCGCTATGCCAAAGTTTATAAATGTAATGCTTACCCAGGAACTCTCATATTTTAAAACTAAATACGTTGTATAACTTCCAAACAAAACTGGAACTGCATCTATGCAGAGTGTTACTCTATTGTTTGTTCTATCCTTCTGAAACACAGAATTTATGGTAATGACTATAAATAAACGATTCTCTGAGGGCCACGTTATCAGCTGCTATAAATGGTCATTAGTTCCACTTGCTTCCATGGCACTATGCTGATTTATAGCAGCTGAGGATCTGGTCCCGTGTGCCAAACTGAAACTATTATATAGCTACAAACTACAGTCTTTTCCAATGATGGAAGTCATTCATTATCATCATCATTTCATATTTGTATGGCACGAGCACCTAGAGGCCTCAGTAAGCTCCCCCCACCTCGTGCTAAGCACTGTACAGCCAAAGAAAGAGACAGTTCCTGCCCCAGCCTAACCTAGACTGTGAGCTATTTTGGGCAGGGACTGTTATTTTACTACACACATGTACAGCCCCTAGCACAGTGGGTCTCCAATCCTTGACTCATGCCTGCAGGCATGATGGGAAAACAAATAGTAGCAAATATCAGCAACAACCAAACAGAAACTGTTTCTGTACATTATCAGAACAGCTATAGGATACATAACATTTTGTTTTTCCATGAAGCTCATCCAATTCTCTCTTCTTTTCTAGGAAAAAATATGCATCTACTGGTTTAAGGCTAGATTTTCTTCCTTTCCTTACCTCTATTTTTCAGTGGTGGCAGTGTAGGGTGAAGATTTTCATTACAGAAATTTTTGTCTCTGCAGCATGCAACTGTTCTTCTGTGATGTATTCTGGGTATATTCTGCAACAGAGGAATTCACAGAGAACTGTGTGAGCAACTTTATCCTTTGAAACTGACATTGGTATTTTGGCCCTTGAGAAGGAGCTCGCCCTGCATGGTGAATAGCATCACAACCAGTGCGGGATTTCAAATATGACTGAAATAAGGATTTGGGCCATCCTAATAAATCCAAACAACACGTCATTTAAACATTAAGGAACAAATTCATTCTTTGTGTAATTCCACTGAAGCCATTACAATTATACCAGGGATGCATGTCGCCCTAATCACATAAGGGAAAGCTGGAGAGTACATTCGTGTTAATATTACATTATTCAGGCATTTCATTTGAATTTGTGGGCAGACAGATTTCATGTTTATGTACAATGAGACTAAGAGCCTGATTCTCTGTCCCCCTTTCTGGAGCAAAGCAGACAGAATTTTGCCCCAAGGCCAAGATTTCCAGAAACAGATGCCTAACATCAGGCCTGAATTCCACAGAGACTTCAGGGTGCTCAGCATTTTGGAAAATCTGGCCACTTATTTAGTAAGCAGTTAGGTGCCTCATTTTAGACTCCTGTTTTTTAAAATCTTGGCTTTAGGGCATGAGTCCCTTCATGTAGGGGAATCCTCAGGTGGCTTAACGCCAATGTACTCCGCTCCACCATCTGTTCCCCGCAGTGAAAGAGATTTGTGAAGGGCATGGCAGGAAGCAGGAAGGGACAGAACACAGCACACTATGCTTTGGAGATACATACTGGAATAACAGCTCCTAGGAGTTTATTACAAGCAGGTGCAAATTAGAGCAACCCTGAGGCTACTCTAACTTGCACCAGTAGCTAGTTTGGTCCTGAACAGGCTCAGATTTGGGCATGGGAGCAGAAAGATTACTTAGGGTACACCTACATTGAAATAAAAACCCCAAACTAACATAAAACTGTGGCAGCGAGTCTCAGTGCTTAGAATCCCAACAAGGGGGTGAGTGTCAATGCCTGAACTCCAGCCCGATCAGGAGCATCTACACAGCTATTTTTAGCCTTGTAGCATGAGCCCGTGTCAGTTGACCCAGGCTCTGAGGCTTGCTGCCACAGTTGTGGCTTTTGGGGTTATTTTTGCAGTATAGCTGGACCATTAGTCATCTTCATTCCATCCCGTCCTCCCTCCACAGCGATGCTGAGCTTTGCTGAACAGCTGAGGATTTAACCCCGAGTTATTTCTCTGTCTTATGCATTCTAGCACAGAAGAGCATTACTTTATAGAGTGACAAGTTTATTGCAGTACATGAAATGGAAACTTGGCATTTCTCTACCCAGAAGTAGAATGCTTTCATGAAGATGGATCTTCAATTTACTGACTGGACTGGCTACACATACAGGACTCAAGTCGCACATCAATTATATGTAACAGCTTCTAGTGTTAAAACAGCAACTTTTTTACCGCACACTATTGGGCAGCACACAGCAGTTTAGGAGAGGAAGTAAAGAGCATCTTACCTACTTCAAGCCACAGGGGGAATTGAGAGAATTGGAATATAACTACCCAAGTTACAGTTTCAGCTGGATAGCAGGGGCTAACATTATTTAACTAGCAATACGGTGTGCTTGAAGAAATAGCAAGAGTTGTGGTGAGCAGATGCCATTTCCTCAGCATTCAATGCTGAGGGCACAACTCCCACGTGTACAAAATTCAACACTGCAGATGTATTCATTCCTCCTGACAACACTGCAGCGGAATGGGAACAATCACAGTAGCCACACCAAACTCCGATCACCACCACTTTCTTACCCGGCACTGGAAGACTGCGCCTTCTAAGCGCAGACATCCTGACGTGACTATACGCCCTCCAGATTCATCTTCTTCTACCATGGTGAAACAGTAGCCATCAGTCCTGAAGATTGGAAAGAGCGAGGCAGAATTAGTTTTTTTTTAAATCCAAGTCTGCTATTAGAGGCAGACTTTGAACAGCAATGTAACAAAATGCGTATGACTAAACTATTATCACATATGTAAAATCTTATTTATTTACATAGTCTTATTCCAATATACAAAAGAAATGAACGCTTATCCCAGGTTCTTGGCACCCACAAATAGTTAACATTAAATCCAACAAAGACAGACCAGTAATCCCAAACCGATGTTTCTTCAATCAAAAGAATCCAGTCCACAAAGCTGACTTTTTCCACACAAAACCCTAACCCCTGTAATTAAAAATCATCACTCACGGCCCATCCCCTCTGCACAAATTTCTATCTTAATAGACAGGCTTTGCACCTCTGGAGACCCATCTTAGTAAAAGCATCAGGTCCACTTGCGCGGGCACACCCTGTTTAGAGATTTGCAATGTGGTGCAGACTTGAAGAGGCAAGTGTCACTGAGATAATAACTATGAAACACTATTAAGAGTGATTTGTAGTCCTTACTTTTACCATATTACAAACTATAACATTCTGTTGTTTATGAGTCCTTGAGTTATTGTCCACTTCCTTCATAATTGTTTACTTGGGTTATAAGCCTAAAGTAATCCATAGTACTTCAGTGTACAAGAACATGTACAACAGAGAACAAGTATACTAACAGATGGCTAGATGGTGCAGGTGATAAATGTCCTACTCTAATGAAGGTCAAATGCATGAATGTTGTCAGGGAAACAAAAAGAGTGCCTGCATCTGACTGAAAGTCTTTCCTGCTAATTTCTCATCACTTTCATGGGGGCTCACTTGTCAATCAAAATGAATGAAAATTGTCTTGATTGTAAGAAATAAAACAAATAATTTAAAAAAAGAAGAAAGAACCGTTTAACCCCAAATAATTAAGTCATAATGTAGGCCCCAACAGACCCCTGCACTGAGATACTGTAATACTGGTCTGAATCAAAGCAGGCCTGAACCATAGATACCACAACATGAAGCTTAAGGGTTAATTTTTACACTAAGAAAAAGAACAAAACTAGGCAATATAGATAAGGGAATTTCGGACATACTGATTGTTTGTTCATGCCACCCCAGGCTCCACTATGATAATTAACTGAAGTAAGGACATCCTGCCTAAACATTCTGTGATTTAACATTCATGACGTATTAGAACCCTGCTGTTTATTACTTTGAGTAGATGTTTGGGAACATCCTGAAATTTGATTGTGTGGTAATTTACAAGTGCAGTGAAAATGCCCGATGCATATCAGGAACGTGGTTGATGTGTAAATCGGGGGCAATGAGGGGACAAATAAGATTTAAGATAAGTGTATATGTATTTTCTTTTTAGTAAAATTGGTGGTAGGTATAAAAATTTTTGTTAAGTTAGTAAATAAGGTAAAAACAAGAACGGTATTAATGGAATGGAATAAGAACATAATGATTTTTAGCAAGTATGAATGAGGAATGAATGTTGAGATAAGACGGTAAGGAAACAACTAGTGAGGCAATATTTTCAGCCTCAAAGGCAGGAGGGAGAGGAGATGAGATGTCTTTGTTTTAAGAACTTTTATGACCCAAATGGCTGAAGAGGAACCCCGGAAAATGGGGAGAGTTTACAACCCCAGAACAGGAACAAAATAAGGTGTGAAACAGAAATGAAGGAATGATGGGAAAGTTGTCACCCCTGCAGCATCAAACGTAATTGATGATTACATCAAACAAGAGGACCATCTGACATGACAAATCCATAAACCCGAATGGGGATGGATAAAGCATAAAAGTGGAAAGAAGAAACCTGGACTTTGGGTCCATTCTGCATACCACAAGGAGCATCGTGTTGCGACCAACAGAGCCCGGCTCCACCCTCATAGAATCATAGAATATTAGAGTTGGAAGGGACCTCAGGAGGTCATCTAGTCCAACCCCCTGCTCAAAGCAGGACTAACCTCAGCTATATCATCCCAACCAGGCCTTTGTCAAGCCTCAGCTTAAAAACCTCTAAGGATGGAGATTCCACCACCTCCCTAGGTAACCCATTCCAGTGCTTCACCACCCTCCTAGTAAAAAACTTTTTCCTAATGTCCAACCTAGACCTCCCGCCCTGCAACTTGAGACCGTTGCTCCTTGTTCTGTCATCTGCCACCACCGAGAACAGCCTAGCCCCATCCTCCCTGGAACCCCCTTTCAGGTAGTTAAAAGCCGCTATCAAATCCCCCCTCACTCTTCTCTTTTGCAGACTAAACAAGCCCAGTGCCCTCAGCCTCTCCTCATAAGTCCTGTGCTCCAGCCCCCTAATCATTTTGGTTGCTCTCCGCTGCACTCTCTCCAAATTGTCCACATCTTTTTTGCAGTGGGGGGCCCAAAACTGGACACAGTATTCTAAATGCGGCCTCACCAATGCCGAATAGAGGGGAATAATCACTTCCCGTGACCTGCTGGCAATGCCCCTCCTAATGCAGCCCAATATGCCATTAGCCTTCTTGACAACCAGGGCACACTGCTGACTCATATCCAGCTTTTTATCCACCGTTACCCCCAGGTCCTTTTCTGCAGAGATGCTGCCCAGCTCGTCGGTCCCCAGTCTATAGCTGTGCATGGGATTCTTCCTTCCTAAGTGGAGGACTCTGCACTTGTCCTTGTTGAACCTCATTAGATTTCTTTTAGCCCAATCCTCCAGTTTGTTTAGGTCACTCTGTATCCTATCCCTACCCTCCAGGGTATCTACCACTCCCCCCAGCTTAGTGTCGTCCGCAAACTTGCTGAGGGTGCAATCTACCCCATCCTCAAGATCATTAATAAAGATGTTGAACAAAACCGGCCCCAGGACCGACCCCTGGGGAACTCCACTTGTGACCGGTTGCCAACTAGACATGGAGCCATTGATCATTACACGTTGAGCCCTATGCTCTAGCCAGTTCTCTATCCATTTTATAGTCCATTCATCCAACCCATACTTCTTTAACTTGCTGATAAGAATACTGTGGGAGACAGTATCAAACGCTTTGCTAAAGTCAAGGTATATCACATCCACCGCCTTCCCTACATCCACAGAGCCAGTCACCTCATCATAGAAAGCAATCAGGTTGGTCAGGCATGACTTTCCCTTGGTGAATCCGTGTTGACTGTTCCTGATCACCTTCCTCTCCTCCAAGTACCTTAAAATGGATTCCTTAAGGACCTGCTCCATGATTTTTCCAGGGATTGAGGTGAGGCTGACCGGTCTGTAGTTCCCTGGATCCTCTTTCCTCCCTTTTTTGAAGATGGGCACTATATTTGCTTTTTTCCAGTCCTCAGGGACCTCCCCCTGTTGCCACGAGCTTTCAAAGATAATAGCCAACGGCTCTGAAATCACCTCAGCCAACTCCCTCAGCACCCTCGGGTGCATTGCATCCGGCCCCATGGACTTGTGTATGTCCAATCCTTCTAAATAGTCTTGGACCCGTTCCTTCAGCACTGTGGGATGTTCGCCTCCTTCCCATTCTGTGCCACCCAGTACAGCAGTCTGGGAGCTGATCTTGTCTGTGAAGACAGAGGCAAAAAAGGTATTGAGTACCTCAGCTTTCTCCACATCCTCCATCACTAGGTCGCCCCCCTCATTCTCTAAGGGGCCCACACTTTCCCGAATCTTCCTCTTGTTGGCAACATGCCTGTAGAAACCCTTCTTGTTCCCCTTCACGTCCCTCGCTAGCTGCAACTCCAATTGCGCTTTGGCCTTCCTGATTTCATTCCTGCACGTTCGAGCAGTGTTTATATAATCCTCCCTAGTCATCTGACCAAGCTTCCACTTCTTGTAAGCTTCTTTTTTGCGTTTAAGTTCGCCAAGGACATCTTTGTTAAGCCAAGCTGGACGCCTACCATATTTGCTATTCTTTCTGCACATCGGGATGGTTTGCTCTTGTGCCCTCAATAAGGTCTCTTTAAAAAACAGCCAGCTCTCTTGGGTTCCTTTCCCCCTCATATTAGCCTCCCACCAGGGAATCCTGCCCATCAGTTCCCTGAGGGAGTCAAAGTCCGCTTTTCTGAAGTCCATGGTCCGTATCCTGCTGCTCTCCTTCCTTCCTATCGTCAGGATCCTAAACTCGACCATCTCATGGTCACTCATGTCTGAACCACTTGGCCAATGGCTTCAGTCGAGCAACAAGGGACTGGTAACTATATCTCTCCTGCAGAACTCTATGTCTGTGTGTGTGTGTGTGTGTGTGAATGAGAGAGTGTTGTAGGCAACTGTTTGCTTTTTGAAATGTTTCTCTTTTTTTCATTCATAATAAACGCGGCATATTGCCTTATCCCCTGAATAAGATCCTGCTGTTTATTTTATAAGTATAACAATACAGTGTTTTATTTATCTCTTATTTTCTTTCTAATATTTATGTTCATTAACTATTTTCACAACAAAAGAATAAATGAACAAGGACAATAAAAGGGAAACAGATAAAAGAAGCAACTAAATGGATTTGAAATGCTTAAATAAAGCAGAATTTCAGATGATTGGTTTTTTACTTGAGAGAAAGCTTTAAAAAACCCACCAATCCTCCCAAAACAATGACAATAAAGAAGTTGTAGGGAAAGGGGAACATTCCACTACACACTGAATGCATAAGTACAATTTGTAAATATTAGCTATGGCACAGAAGGATGCTGCATAGAGAAGCACCAAATATATGCTGCAGCACGTTTTTAAACTAACTGTGAGAAATCTAGTCAGAGCAAACTTGTTTCAGTTTCTTTGAATAATCGTCTATTACAAGTTGCTGACTGCTGGATCTGAAAAGTAATCTGTTGCATACTACAGATTACTTACTCATAGAAACATGATTTATTTTTATACTACTTAGATGCTGTGCACGAGAATAAGCTAAGGAAGACAACAACTCTTTTGGGTAATAACTACCGTGACTTCATTGCTCAGGCTCAGGATAGGAATGATAGGATTGCCAAGAAAAGAGACTGAAAGGAATCTAATTTGGGTGTTGTAAAATGTAGCCATGTAAAAGCCTCTTCCAATGAGGCACCATGTTATACTACAGTTACAGAAAAGACATTAAACAGATTTTGGATGTGATAATTTACAAGCAGAGATCTGGTGCATCACATTTTGGTAATGGTGATTTTTTTATAACCAGGTCAAATGTCAGAAGGGAAAAAAACAAGAGGTTTATAGCAGAAATGCTGACAGATCCTGAACTAGAAAGTGCTGCTATAATTAAAGATTATCATAATGAAATAGGTGATCGTAACTGAGACCTTCACTAAATGTCAGAAGACAGGCATAGGGACCAAGAACTCTGCAGCTGTTCAAGCAGATGTTCTTACTGGAGAAGAGCCATTTCTCACAAAAAACACAACACCTTAGCTACCAGACTTTGACTGTTGAAGATTTCCTCCCCTGGCTTCCATGGTAGCATGACATCAATATCTGTTTACTACTTCTCTCTCCCTCTCTCACTTTTACAATAAAAAACAAAAATGCTCTAAATAAACATCCACCACAGAAGGACCTTAAAAATATCAGTATAATCAATCCTTAATTGTCTTTCAATGAATAAGCTAAGTAACATGGGATAGCAAAAAAGATTTGTACAGATGAAATTATTAGTCTTTATGCTGCCTGGAGGATTTTTTTTTTAAATTTCATCTCTTGTACACATTTCTGAATACACTGGCAGCATAAATTATATGGCCCATATGGTCCCAATCAAATCAACAAAACAACTTCTGCATTCGTTCTTAGTAAAGATGGGGAAACTTCAGTTATGGTTTGTATACAAATCTGACCATTCAGATGCTTATGTGAAGCTTTACTGACTCTCTCTCACTTAGAAGCTGTACTTAAACTCTCAATGTGCATCACCCTAGGAATATGTTCATAAAAGCCAAAAATCATAAATCAAATCAAATCTAAATCAAATCAAATAAAAAAAATCAATAAATCAAAGAGCCGCTGTAAATTTGTTCAACACGAACACATTTTCCGGAAAAAAATAATTTGGTAAGTGACCGATCATCAGAGAAGCAATATGAAACCCTGTTAGAAGAGTTACATTACACTACTGCTGAGCCAAATTCAGCCTTCGGATGGGTATGCAACTACTTTGAAGTCAGTGATAGCCATGCAATGCAACAAAGCACAGAATCTGGCTCATAATGGGCCAGGCCTGTAAAAGGACCACACAAGCCTCAAAGTCAGCAAAGCTGATCCTGTTCTGCTGTGTGTGGCACATCCCAGCTGCCAAGAAGCCACAGAGGGATACTCTCCCTCCCTCATCAGTGACAGCCCTCTCTACAACATTGCACAGAAAGATCTGAGAACACTCTGCTACAGCGAATGGAGGATTCTCCGACAGAGAAGCATCTTTATCAAGCCCATTTACTGAGTTAAGTATAGGACCTACATATACAGTTTCAAATCTGATGGTGACAGTGGCATGGTAATAATGCCAATCACTGAGATATTCCTCTGCATTTTTGCACAGATCTTCCGTCTCTATCATCACATACAAAATTCATGTTAACAGATGCTTGGGTTATTTACAAATATGAGTGGTCAGAATATAGATAATTTCCTTTCTAGCTTTTTTTGTTGAAAAAACAAAGCACATTAAAACAAGTCATTTCCTGGGCACATATGCTAGATCTTAGACTGAGCCAGTGAATACACTTGTAGGCTATACAACCTAGTTCCATTTTTTTTATGATGCAAAATGAAAAAAGACATGTCAAGTGAGTATTTGCTAATCTGAAGTGTTTTCTTGGTTTAAGTAAATTCCATTTACTGTGGAAATCTCATTCTCGCTGAAGCTCATTGTGCTAATCCAGGCACAAATAACAGAGCAATACCTCAAAAACAACGAGAGTACTGTAGCACCTTAAAGACTAATAAATTTCTGCAGGCATAAGCTTTCATGGGCTGCAACCCACTTCATCAGAGAAATACCTGGTAATGCTCGCAAGTTTGCCATAATCAGTGCAAAGGGGCTCAGCAGGGATTGGAGTATTATCAGTAATTATTTACCATCACACATATAGAAACATAAAGGTACATGGGCCTACATTTTCAAAAAATGGTTAGTGATTCTCTGTGTCCAGCTTGAGACACCTGAATTTTTAAAAAGTTTTGAGCAACTGCCCTCTGAAAATCAGACCCTGTTAAGCTGTCTCAAGTTGGGTACCTGAAAATTGCTAACCACTGTGGAAGAGTTAGGCCATGATGCTCTTACAAAACACAAAGTTAGACAGTTCCCATTCAAAGATCTTAATCAGGAGATTAAGGCAGGATGCAGAGAGAAGAAAGCAGAAGTCATGAATTTTGAGAGTGCAGAGGAAAGTGAGGCAACACAGTACTAAATTTGGGTTGGGTTCATGGATGGAGAAGGAAGATTCAAGACAACGTCTTGTTGTGACAATCATTTAGCTCATGCTTAATATGGACCCCTGCTCTTCTGTCCCAAGGGATTTTATGAGTTATGCTTGACCTGGGCAGTGCTGGATTTCAACAAATGGCAGAATATTCTTTTTCGTGTAATAATATGAATAAAAATAGCTGAGTGGTACAGCTCCCTACTTTAAATCAAAACAAAAGTTTGCTTCTGACAAAAGACAGGATCCTCATCTAGTATTATTTGGTACTTCAGTTGAAGTCATCTCCCTATACATTTAAAATTAGAGATACTCACAACTCCATAGTTTGGTAACAAAATGAGAATATAATTGCTCACATGTCCCATGCAAAGATCACCTGCTAGTTCAATTTTATTCTCGTATTACATTTGATAAACTAAAGCTAAGTGTTTTATCTGCTTTAAAACACCGCTGTGTAAAAACACAATCAACATAGACCATTACGTAATATCTGAGAAACGAGACAGCGCTTGCTCTGCATGGCAGTAGGAGAAAAGCTATGGGACAGATTTTTTAAAACTGCAGGCGCATGTCTGTGCATAGAACATTGAATATATGACTCTGCATCTAATCAGCGAACATGATTGCTGTGATTGCACTGTTCACAATTACCCTACGGGCATACACAACAGCAGTAACTGTGCATGCATTTTGAACATGCAAATGCATCAATTCAATTTTTAAAATGAGACCCAATTTGTCTGGAAACCAGCTCTGAACTTCTGTATTGAAAACCTAATTTGAACCCTTCAGTAGAAAGAGGGTTAAAGTTTCAACAGGTTGCGAGTTAACATAATCTTTACAAGCATAGGCATATACCCTTCTTACAAATACTTTCACCTCTTCCTGAGAAAGGGCCCTGTTAATCAATCAGTCTTCCAAACACCTGCATGCTCAGCCACTGTCTCCCTCAGTTAAATTGACACCATTTGCATATATTTTGTGATAATGTAAGGTAACAAGGATACACAATACCCACAGCCTTGAAAACCTATCTGAGTCTGGGGAATTTGTGCTGAAGGTCAAAAACAAACATGAAACTAAGCCCTCTATCCTGTCTCTGAAAGCTAGGAGCAAAACAACCATTTTCAGGACCAATTACTAGTTAACTACCTAATACAGATTTGACCCTTGAAAATGTGCCAATTGCCTTAGATAACTTAAGTCAATATTTGCAGCTGGATAACCTCAAGGTTTGCAGTATTAAAGGTATTACTCTACAATGAAGTATAGGCAAGTAGGAGAGGCATACTGGAGATAATGAGCTACCTTAGGCATTTATTTTACTTGCTAAGTGTTTAAAAGGGCCACTATTATTGCTATAAATGAGAGTAATAGTTTATTTTTCAATGTTAAAATCTTGCTAGGTTTGAGAGAGAATAATTAAGACATTAAACTGTAAATGTGCTCTTAACTTATCTATAGGGCTAAAGTATTGCTGAACATATGCTATATAAAATTGCCCATTGTTTACTGTATTATAGAGCTATTATGAATGCAGCAGGTTGTTGATGGAGGTCTAGGTTGGACATTAGGAAAAAGTTTTTTACTAGGAGGGTGGTGAAGCACTGGAATGGGTTACCTAGAGAGGTGGTGGAATCTCCATCCTTAGAGGTTTTTAAACTGAGGCTTGACAAAGCCCTGGTTGGGATGATATAGCTGAGGTTAGTCCTGCTTTGGGCAGGGGGTTGGACTAGATGACCTCCTGAGGTCCCTTCCAACTCGAATATTCTATGATTCTATGAATCACACTTACTTTTGGAATATGGACATGAAATGGAAGTAGTGCCTATATGATGTATTCTCTGCAAAATGTATAAGAAACACAATCCTGGAGGGGTTACTAAATGGCCACAAGATGTCCTCATTTTTATACAAACTTCCAGAGGGATAACAGTACAGCTAGCTGGCAGTTGGTAGTGCCATACCACCCCAAGTTAATACCTATGAAAGAGGACCAAAATTTTCTAGCAGGGAATCTGGTTGCATTTTTCAGAAGGAAATTCAATACTGCACCTCACTGCAATTGCTAGAGGGCTGTGCTCTATATCAGAGTCTTGATATGAATACTCCTGGAAATGCTTTCTCACTGAACTTTCAGGAAATCTGTTCCCTGACCTGTGAAAGGTCCCCTGTCTTTGGCAGTGATCCAGCAAGAGAGATTTCATGCCTGAAATTTTGCTGGACTCTGGCCAGCTGGTCTAATAAAATTTCACTTGCTTTGTTGGATCAGGGGTGCCCCAAAATACACTGCTCCAACTCTGTGAACAATGAAATCTCATAACTCTTGAGATCTGAAGGCAGCCAACAGCCTAACAGATTGATAGGGCTGCTGAGAGACTGAGATGGATTTCATAAAAGGTAGGAACCTATTCAGTGATTAGGGAGACAGAGTGGAGACAATTAACTATGCTACTGAAAGAAGATTTTTACCAAAATCAGCTCTCTATACATCACACAAATACAGTGGAATCAACTTAATTTGAACTCTGATAAGGAGAAACATCATTTATAGAGAAGCAGAATGAAAGTTCCTCGTTGTCTTAAGGCATTGCAATGCGCAAACAGGAATTCAGATTATAGTAAATGGTGAAAATAAAAGGCCCTATGGTATGAGGGTCCCAAAGTAAAAGGAGTCCCAGTTTAGTAAGCTCAGCCAAATCTCTTGAGAACTGGTTACAACACAGTCAGCTGACTGGTGACCTAACAACCTCTCTCAGCTTTATCTCCTTTACCTGAGTATCAGTACAGATCTGAAGAAGAACTCTGTGTAGCTTGAAAGCTTGTCTCTTTCACCAACAAAGGTTGGTCCAATAGGAGGTATTACCCTCACCCACCTTCTTTCTAATATCCCTCACTCAACTTTCCCAACTTTGGAGGCTGGGCACCCCTCTTAGTACAGAGGTCCCTTTATATCTCTTTTCCTTAATTCTCTATTATGTATCGAAGACTTTAGAAAGAAAAATTATTTAAAATTAACTGAACTCCGCAAATAGAAGGAAAATCAGTGTCATCTGGAGTTTATCATAGCACCTACATTCTACAATGAGGGCAGCTATACAAATATAAAATAGTCATTCTTGAAAAAGGTCCTCTCAAATTGTATTTGGAAAGAGGCCCCTTTGAATTATATTTTTACTTTATTGCTGATAAATCACAGGGTATCTTTAAAAAGAAATATAGTACAAGAAATATGGTACAAACTTCTATTTTCCAGGTACTGGCTCAGCAATTTTTTCTTTTTATGCCACTGCACAGTGTGAAATTAACAAGGAGTACTGGCTTCAGATGACATATGAAAGGGCAACTGGTGGGCAAAAATGAAAGCTTTCTGGGGGTGGAGGTTTTGTGCTAGGCTGGAGAAAGATTAAGATTTTGTGAGGTAAATTCCAGTAAAGCTCCAGAGATGCGTGACTCCAATAAGCATGACTTTTGTAACCGGGGTGTTTAACAATCTGAGAACCATGTTAACAGAACATAAATTTAATATTAATTTCCCCTCTCATTTAGACTGAAATTACATCAGACATTCACATTTTACTTTAAAAAAAAAAAACTATGTGGTTAGCTTTAGGAACACACAGCTGAAAACAGCTACAGTGTATGATTTAAAACTAAGGGGCTATGTTTTAAAAGTGTCACATGGACCGGCTCCTGATGTCTGTTAATGGGATTTGTACTCATGGCTCCTGATCACTATGTTAAAAATACCTCCAAGACTGAAAATTTACATTGGCATACCTCTCCCTCAAGGCCTCGAGAGATGTAGCTAGCATGATGGAGATGATGCTAGGTCAACAGAAGGAAGAATTTTCCCATCGATTTCGCCACTGCCTCTTGGGGAGATGGATTAACTCCTAGGACAGGAGAACCCCTCTTCTTGATGTAACAAGTGCCTATACTGCAGTGATGCAGCTGTGTCACTGCAGTGTTTTAAGTGTAGACATTGCCATAGGCTGGTCGACACTAGAAAATTAGGCCAGTTTAACTATGTTGGCCAAGGGTTTGATAAATTCAGTCCCGAGAGACACTGTGAGGCCGATCTAAGTCCCCACGTAGACCGTGCTAGATCGGTGGAAGAATTCTTTTGTTGATCTAGCTACTGCCTCTCAGGGAGATGGATTACCTACAGTAACAGGAGAATCACTTCCATCGGTATCGGTTGTGCCTACACTGAAACATGACAGCGGCGCAGCTGGTGCCTCTAGTGTTTTAAGTATAGACGAGCCCTGAAACTTCACATTACACTGCTAATGAGGTGTTAGCTTGGTGGTAGGTTTTATGTCTAGCTAGCTGGGATGCTTATACCAGCCAATTGAATCATGTTTTTAAGGTGGACACTTTTGTGTTTTCTAATCATCTGCAATGTTTCAGTTGCTGATTACAAGTCCTCTGCTGTGAAAGTTGGCATATGAAAACCATTGGCTATCCTTAAGCATTAACAGGAAATGCCTGATTCACACAGAGGAGAACCTGCAAATTGGTGGCAGAGAGTGAAGTTTTAAACCCTTAAAACAAAATACCATGCAATAGTGGTTAAAAATGCTGCTTCTAGATACAACGTCAGGACTTGCAGGATGAGATGAAATTGGGAAAGAAAAATACTATCCATATCCAAGGCTTTTATCAAAATTTTGGTGATTTAAAATTTGACAGGTCTTGAAACTGCAGGCTGTGCAGAGTAGTGTTGAACTAAGAAGCAATTGTGTTTTAAAATAGCTTCTATCAGCATCTTGAACAACCTTGAAGATTCCTCACAACCTGCCCTTTTATAACACTTCTCCTTGAAAAGTAGCCCAGTACTGTTAAAATACCAGACTCCCTTTAACCTCCCCAGATTGAACTACATACCTAACTGGAATGTCCACTTGCAGCCATATACCTACGTCCCAGTTCTACAATTA
The DNA here is from genome assembly GCF_026122565.2 of Emydura macquarii macquarii. Classification (NCBI taxonomy): domain Eukaryota; kingdom Metazoa; phylum Chordata; order Testudines; family Chelidae; genus Emydura; species Emydura macquarii. The sequence goes on along the minus strand of NW_027131244.1, from coordinate 82,104 downwards.
TTGCATACAAAATACTCCATTGCATTTTGATGAAAGCATAAAAGCTGTAGGAGCTTAACATTGAATAGCAAAATCTTCAGTATCTCCTTTCCCTACAGAAGCAGAACTGTTCCACATATACAGGGAAAACAGAACAACAGAGTTGAAATTCACCACACCAATCTGACAGCAACATTTTCCCCTCATGTTGCTACATGAAAGGCAAAGCATATAGACATCTCAGGCTAGATTGGAGGGCTAGTGGCTAAATAATGGCCCAAAGGGCCAGTGCATTCAACTACTCCGAGGAGAAGCACAATTTCTCTAATGCTGCTCTTTATGCACAGGAGGAGAACAATTTGCTCCATTCATTAGAATAAATTACATTGCTCCATGTCCCCAATGTGTTGGCCTCATTCTGGAGGCCAGGCCCAAGGGAGAACATGCCCCTGCCCCTTCTTGGAGTTTTGCTTCCCAGGAGAGGTAGCAGTGTCTGCACTTCACTGACTGTAGCAACAACTGCTATTGAGAGTGGCCTGTGCACAGATGCACATATGGGAGAAGAGGCAAATGCATCTTGCTCACCCCATCAGAGAGACCGACAAGGGCACCTCATACACTTGCAACATTCTGAGAAGAATCCAAGATGATGAAGGAGGAGAAGTTTATCAGGAATCTGTAATCCAAACTACAAAAGGAAGGAAGACCACAAAAAGGAAACCAGTATTTAAAACTCCACCTTAAGAACAAAATAGCATTTCCCATTTACAATGTAAGCACCAATACAAATCATTTTTACAAGTCTCAAAGGATTTAATTAAACATTTTATACATACCCCAAAGGCGACTTCCTATAATGTGTGTGTGTGTATACATATAATCTCTTCATTTGTACATAAGACATGGCTTGTACTTTTTGATAACTAGTCAGAGTTCAGCTATGTTTCAGACACAAATGATTAAGACAATTATTGGCCTAAATTTTCAAACTTGAATGAAACAGGTTAAGCACCTAAATCTATATTTAGGCACCTAAATAAAAATGGTCTGATTTTCAGAGCAGCTGAGCTCCCATCACTTCCATTTAATTTTACAACTGCTTGTTTTAAAGGTGCCTAAAGAGATTTAGACGCCAAACTTGAGACTCCCAAGTTTTAAAATATTGACTACTGTACATGACACCCCTCTCCCCTGAATATCTGAAATACGAGCTGTTCCAGCCACCTGCAGGTGCTGTTGATCGAGTCCTCTGGACACTGGTAATTGCAGTGACACTGCAGTGGCTTCTGGGGAGGAGCAGGTGCTGTACTGTCACCATCTTCCTTTCTGTTCTCTAAGTTCAACTTTCCAGAACTCCGCAAATACATTTTGCCTGGACTATTGGCTACAAAAGAAAGAAGAAATGTAAGTTTCAAAGTAGGAGGGAGGGGATGGAAGACTCTGAACACGTCTCAATTTTTTTTTTTTACCCTAAAAAATTTTAGCCAGTTCATTGTTTTGCATTGGAGAATGTAGTGCAGTTTTAAGATGAAAGGTGACTCTGTAATGTCATTGTGGGGTTTTATGTTTATTGTGTCTCAAGGACTCCATATCAAATTTGCTAATTTTATAAATTTTCTAACAAATCATCCATACAACCTCAAGTGGGAGCGGAGAATCAAACTTTCATGAATCATTACCAGTAGCAGATTCTGTAGGCCGAAATCCGACCTTGGTTACACCTTAGCAATTTCCTTGTCTTTATACTTTTCTCTCAGCTGCAGGGCAAACTATATTCAGTGTGATTTCACAGTTGTAACAGGGGGCAAGGCTTGGTCCAGTAATTTTAGTAATAGTTTATTAAATGGCAAGAATTCAACATCCTCTCCCAAAACTATGTTGCCACTTCAATTAAAAAAAAAAAGTTAAAAACTCAACTTATTTTTGTCACTAAAGTAAGCAAATATTACTTTGAATATAAGTGCCAGTTTTATATAGAAACTATAAAGTAGGAATGCACTTTAGGATGAACAATTCCAAGCCTTAAGGAGGTTATTAGTCCCTTCTCAAACCAGCAAATATGAGGTGATTTAGGGCTCGTCTTCTTGGAAGGTGGGTTCATACGACTTTCTCTCTCTTTTTTTCAGTACTACTTACGCAGCACTTAAAACTAATGTATACTAGAATTTCAGTCTCAAGGACAAAAAATTAGCTTGGCTCTAAAATCATCGGCAGTTTCTCCCTTTTCATTTTGCCCCCACTTCACCTCTTTCAAATGTCATCCAGAGCCAGCTCTCCCAAACTGTGGGGCTTTGCCAGCATCTGGATAAACCCCAAAATTTTTGTCTTACTTGTTTATTTACAATCTTTAAAAACAATTTGCATTTTCATATTTTGATTCCCAGCCTGTTTCTCCAGATCCAACTAAACTCTTTTTCTCATGCATCCAGCAGATCTGCAGAAATGAGCATAGTTTCTTCTTCAGTGACTATTCCTAACCACTTACAGCTGAGATGTAATTGAGGACAGGCCAGGGAAACTAGCTTTCCTCCTCTGCTCCCTCCACTGGTGCCCAGCCCGTGTGGAGCTGCTGGGCAAAAAAAAAAACTGGTGAGAAAGCAGTAGTGGTGGCAGAAAGCAGCTGCCTCAGCACTTTGATGGCAAGGTGGTGATAGGGCCAGAATGGGATAGCAGAGGCTGAAGAGGTGAAAGGTTAGAGAGACAGGAACTATGGGTTATCCCCTTAGCCTTTTTCCCTTTTAGCCCCACTCTCCTCATGGGATTCACAGGGTGCTCTCAGGTTTCAGACTGGATGAATTTCTCTGAATTTGGATAAGCTCTGCACGCAGAGTTTAGCTTTTCCATCTCAATGAAACCTGTCCAGATAACATCTCTCATGACTGTACAAGCTTTAGTATTCTCTTAATTCATTAATAGGTGATACAAATGAACATTGTCTCCAGCAAATTTGGAAAAAGAGGTGTGAGCTCGTCAGCTTTGATAAAAGTGTGACCTGAGAGAAAAGTGCCTGAGAACCACTGATCTAGAGTGAAAACTATTAGATTTCAGGAGATAATAGCCCTTCCATTCCAATTTCACCTCCACTGACCATGGCAGAAAATATCAAACTATCCCCATCATGAAAAAGATTTGAATAATACCATCAATGTAATGCATATGAAATATGAACAAAAGCCCACAGAATGTACATTATAAAGCACATAGAATATACATTAATAGGCTGATCTTGGGAGGAGCTCAACACCCCCACATCCCACTGAAACCCATGAGAGTTTTGAAGACTCAGCACTTCTGAAAGTCAAACCGAAAACTCACTGTGAAGCATCCATAACAAAACATTTGCATTTGCTGCACAATATGTCTGGCTTCCCTGCAGCCCCCATAGTTGCTTTTATTTATTTTTTAATCGTAGCAAAAATCAGAAATTAAAATTAATTTATAGAAAGAATTCACTGCATCTGATATATTCTCTACTTTCCCATAGCTATGATTAATTATAAGTATTTTTAAAATAAATTGTATTTGCATTAGGATCTGCTTCTATTTCTCTAAAAGGATTACAGTTGTATTTATTATATTTTTAAATCCAGCCTATGTGCAACAAATTAACATCAATAGATGTTCACTTTGTGAGTCACTGGAACACAGATTTTTAAATGAAGTCCTTTTTCAACAAGCAGGTTTTGTGACTATATAACATTGTTATTTGTGGATAAGGAATGAACTTTTTAAAATGTTCTAGTCCAATATTTTCAGACATCTGGCTCATGGGGAAGCAAAGCTAAATAAAAATATGAACAGTAATACTGAGTGAAAACACTCTGCTCTGTTTTAATCAACCATGACATTTTCTGGATGTAATCAAATCTATTTACTAGCCAGCCGGCCTTTTCTATGGCAAAAATGATAAAACTGTAACATTCTAAATCTAACCTAAATAATGAGGCTGGAACAATTAAATATTATCTCTCTTCTGAAGCTATCAAATTTAGACAAGTAATTGCCTTTTACACTATAAATGCAACTAGCTGTCTTTCCTTTCTCACAAATATCTGAAGACAGTGCACTGGGCAGAGACTGGGGTGCAGACATCAATACACAGTGTAACATCAGTCAGTTCTGATCTAGAACAGCTACCGTAGAATTCACAGTGAATCCAGCATCCACCTGCATCCATGCATTCTTTGGATGTTTGTTTCGAGGTGGGCCTGAGACACAAAGAAAGGATCTGAAATCCAAACCATCCCAAAATTCACAGGCATATGAATTCAGAGTTTTGGTTTGGCCTCCCAGAAGAGGGACAAGACCAAGGAGCCCATCTACACTGCCGAAGTTTGAGGATCGGCACACAGATCTGGGGTTTTGGTTTGGACTCATCTTTCATTTCAAATCAGACCAAAACCCTCTGCAGTTTAATGGCCAATAACTGAAGTTAAATATGCTTAAAGTGACCAGAGAAGTTTAAGAATAAATCGGTCCTGATCCATCAAAATGTCAGGGCTTCTGAAAGAAAGACTTTCTCCCTCCAGTCTCTCTTTCCTTCCAGTCTCCACCTTCTTGGCTGTTAGCAAGAAGGATACTACAGTCTTAGTTCTTAAGAAGAAGAGACTGTTCATTCTCCCTATCTCTTGGGTTAAGACTCCTCCTCCTCTCAGCATGACTGCAGAGTACTCAGAGACTCCTCTTACTTTTCCCACTCAACTGGAGTTGAGTGTCAGTACTGGCTTCTTTCCCAGCTCCTATTTGATGTTGGTGAGGTCCCCAGCATCACTTGCCTGCTGCTTATTACATGAAGTCTATTGGTTCCAAATCGCCACCAGGTCTTCGTGCACAGGTGGTGATCAGTTCTCCCTCTGCTTGCTCTCTATTGTGTGAGCTGAGCATCCACCCATTTACACAGTAGTGAAGTAGACAGGTATATAGTATAGCTTTCACATTTCTGATGGCAGATCCTTGTAGCCTCATGCTTTGTGGTTCCAAATTTGGAGGCTTCTATAGATTGGGCCCCATATTACCATGCTCCAAGGATCTTGCCTCACTTCACCATTGAGATTGCTGTTGAATGATGCAACATCCAATAAAGTTAGCAGGACACCTAATTGCTAAGGTGACTAGATGTATTGGAGGCTGCCTGGATTATAAGCAGATCAAGAGTCTTATTTTTAACCAATATATATTTAGCGTTTAAATATATCAATCGGATGGCCAACCCCTACTACCCAGAAATTTGCCACCATGCCATAATACATCTCTGTTGGCCTAGTGATTCTAGCTCTTTCTGCATCTGTGTTGGCCCCAGTGCAGTCTCCCTATTGCAGTGCTTCCCCATTGCATTTTGGGGGACTCAAAGGTGTATCTGTCAATATTCCCAGTTTGGCTAGAAGAACCTCAGGTTCTGAAATCCCTCCCAGGGAACTGTTGCCCTGGATTGTATTTTCTGGACTGTGTTGCACCAGGTAAACAGCTATTTTAACTCAACTGCTCCTCTCTTAGCTCTCCCATACTCGGCTGGTTGCCCCAATCTGCTGCAGGTAGCTGGCTACCGTCTTCTCACTCCTACTGAGCTGAGCACAGCTCGGCTCTAGCGACAGCTGCAGAGACTTAGTGGTGTCCAAAATGGAAGCTAGCTGCTTTTCAGCTGACAGGCAACCCGCAAAGACCAACAGAGGGGGCTGCTGAGCAACTGAAAGAGCAGCCTGCCTGTGGGCAGAGAGGTCAGTGGTATAAGCAAAGGAGGGGAAATCCATGAGGAGAGAACTAGGGAAAGCCACTGGGGCAGAGATGACAGAGCAAGCCAAGGGAAATGGAAATCCATAGTAGCAAGGGACAGGAGGAGATCACGTGGGAAAGAAAGGAGGAAAATTCTCTTTCATGAAAGGATTATTCCAAATAGCTGAAAGCCTGGTGGCCACTAGAGGACTGTATTTGCATTCTGGTAAATTTAGTTAATTTTTGTCTCTCTTTCCCCCCACCTCCTGCTAATAAGGAACTAACCTGAAATTCAGCAGAATGTGCATACACAGCTTTCCACTATCAGGAGACCACCACCACCCTCAGCTTATTTGGAGAATTGTCCCTGATAAATTTTTTTTCATATGTTAGCAACTATGAATGCAGTTTGTGTACACCGGTCTTGTGTACATTGGCCCAATCTGGAGTGCCGCAAACCTAATAAGCGCATATCCCAAGGTAGTCTTTGTGGGCATTGTGAGGGAGTCAGTGCAAACATCCAGAGGCAGAGGGAAAAGAGACTGGAAAACCATCCATGGGGGACCAATAGAGGGGGGAACATTTCATGGGAGGGCATCCTTCAGAATGACAAGTACTCCTAGCCCCAGGCTCCCTCTTGGACCTAAATAACAAACCCTCCAGCGCCTCTTTGAAATAAGCACTCCCATTTTGTCTCAGGAGTGAGATATCAGCTAAAAAGCATCAGTGCCTATGGAAAATAGTGGCACTACTCAGAAACAAAGGACAGTTTTATTGTTTCACGCAAATGAACAACTCCCTCCTCGTTTTCATTCCCCCTCCAACATGCGCCTCATCAGCCACGCTCACCATGGCAGAGCCGGACTGTGCAGCCACGCTTCAAAACTGGGATTTTCAGAAGGGCCTAAGCATTTCTCTGCAAGGGAAACCTGCCCCAGCCAGCGATGGCAGAACAAAGCACTCTCAGGAACTCCCCACCTGGCTGCTCTTCTTCCCGAATAATAGCGCCTCTTGCGACGCACTTCCGGACTAAGGTGATTGGGGACAAGGCACTCGTAGTCCAGACTAAGAGCATCCACACGGGGGTCACTGCATCACGGCCACAGAGCTTTAAATTCACCCCCATCTCCCTCCGGAATAACTGCCAAGGCTCGACAGGCCCGGGCCCCCCACTGATTTTCATCACCGCCGCCACGTGCCTCGGTTTCCCGCCCAGCTGCACAAAGGGGATCATAACCAGGCTCCCCATGGGCAGGGGCAGCTGTGTGTGTGTGTGTGTGTGTGTGTGTCCACACACGCGTTGGGCGTGCTGCGCCTGCTCCCTCCTCTCCCCACTTCCCAGCCGGAGCCGAGGGCCTGAGCCATGGGGCACCCCGGGGAGCTGGGCGCACCAGGACCCCACCCCCCAGAGCCCAGCCGGCCCCGGCCCAGCCTAGGGAAGCGGCCCTGCGCTGGGCCCCCGCCCCGCAGTGCGCTGCTCACCGCCGACACCGCCCCAGCCCCGCGCTGCAGGGGAGCCTGGCCGCAGCGCTGCCCGCGGAAGGGACCGAAGGCCCGGCCCGGCCCTGGTCACAGCGTCTCGCCTGGCCCCGAGCCGGCCGACAGCAACGGGCCCACGTGGCGCCCCGACCGTTGGTCACCCGGCCTCAGCGCGCGCAGCCACAGGCGGGCTCAGGGTCACTAACGGCCTCGCGCGAGCGCCCCCCACGCGCACGCCCCTCACCAGCGGGCCCCGCCCCTTCGCCAGCCTCGCCCTCACACCCGGCCTGCCCCGCCCACTCTTGCTCGCGCCTCGCCTGTCGCTGTGGCGGCCCCGCGCATGCGCAGAGCAGGGCAGGGCAGGGGGACGTTCGCAGGCGGGCTGGAGCTGGGCGGGGCCCGCCTGGTCCCGGAGCTCGCTGCTGGGCTGGCCGCGCTCTGCAGCTGGCGTTAGGCTGGGTGCAGGTGCCCACCCCGCCCTAGCGGGTGTCAGGGCTGCGCTGCAAAAGTACCGGGCTGGGACCTAGGCTGCCTCTTGGGCTGCAGCCGCGTCTGCACTTTGCACCTGCCCCACGCCGCAGGCTGCGCTTGCACCGTTGAGCTGCAGCCGCTCCTAGGCGGGATGGTGCGTTGTGCTGTGCTGTGCTGTGTAAACGCACTGCATGGTGCAGAACCCGCGCTGCTCTGCACTGCACGCTTCGATCTACCTGAGGCAGCTTATGTCAACCCCGTTATGTCAGCGTCTGCACTACAGCCTTCCTCCCACCCGTGTACGTGCCCTGCTCCACCAGCGTAACATCCCACCTCCAGGAGAGGCACAAGGCTTACCTTGGTGTAGTTAGGACAAGGCACCTATGCTGGTGTTGGCTGGCCTGTAAAGTTCACAGCAGGAGCCGTGACATTGACAAGGCTGCCTGGTTTGGGCATGGGAGAGGCAGAGACAGCTGGAGCCTGCTCCCCAAGGACAAGAAGCTGCCCTTGGTGGCTTCCCTTGTCTCCCAGCAAGGAACAGGGAGGGAAAGTCCCTGTGGTTTCCTTCATTCCCCATGGGGTGCGGGTGGGGGGGCAGCCGGGCTCCCAGTAGGGAGCTGCCACCAGAGATGTGAGACTGAGCACCCAGCTCCCCACTGTCCCTCGTAGGTCAGTGGATGCACTCATGGTGGGGACACACACCACAGACCAGAGAAGGTCTGCACATTTCTAATGTAGACATAGCCCTAGTCTTTCTCTGGTACTACCACATGCACTCACATTGCCAATAGTGGTATACTGGGCTTGAAACAAGTGCTGGGCAATTTGGTCAAACAGCACCCCAGCTTATTTTTTTAATGTATTATTATTTATTTTGCAGAAGAGTCCAGAGGCCCCAGTCAAGATCAGGGCCCTCTTTTGCTACCTGCTGTACAACCACATACCAAGGCACGGTCTCTGCCCCATACATTTACAATCTAAGACAAAAATGTGTGTTCACAACTAATATACTCCTCCCATTTGTAAAACACTGACTATGTGTGGGATGTTTTTCATTCTGTCACAGTTCTAGTTTTAGTCCCATTTAAATGTAGGATGTCTGAATAGTCAACTCAGGTAGTGTAAAAATACAGTACATCAGAAAATGAATTCTTCAAGGGAAGCTATTTTAAACACATAAAATGAAATTGAACAACTGTCAACCCCCCCCAACTTCGTTAGAAAATTATTTTTTAGTTGTGCCGCTTTCAAACTATACTGAAGTTTACATTTCTAAAGATGTAAAAACTTAATAGAAAATATAAATGACCTTTTTTCTACATGGATAACAGAATCTATGAATCTTGAAACTAAGTACATCAATTTCAAAAAGTACTGGCCATTTAAACAGAATCAGATGAAATAGTTCAGATTGACAGAAGAAGTGTTTTCAAATTAATTTGATCAGTAGACTCTGAGCCATGTTTATAGTAAAATCAGATCAATTTCTAAATACAAAATATTTTGAAGAGATTTATTAAAATGGAATATTGCAATGCAAGGTAAATTCAGACTAAAGGCACATAAACTTTGGTCCCACCTGGGTGTCAGTTTTAAAAAACTGCCAGAAAATTAACCTGCCTGCAAGTGTTTGCAGTACACTTTTTTCATCTTTACAAAATACATGCACCAGTTCCTGAACTAGCTAGACCAGTCTGCACATGCTCAGAAACCCACAACCATATTCCAAATCTTAATTACAAACTAAAGATGGCAATATATATTTAAATGCACATAAGTCATGTCAACTTCAAACACATCTACGAAAAATATTCAACCACAAACAAGACATTACTTAGTGCTGACATTTATATGATACGTCCCACAAGAGTGTGTACAAAAAGGTTAAGATTCCACAATGCTTTCCATTGGGGTTCAAAAAAAAAATCACAGAAATCACTTTTTTCTCCTTTAAGAAATTAATATGCTGTAACTGGTTAATTTTCTATAATGCCTACATTCATAACTGAATCTAGACCAGAATAATGAAATATAGAAGGCCATTTACAAAAATAAGTTAAAGTAGCAGAAATCAAGTATACTGTGTTTTAATCTTTCAAAATAATGCATCTTATCTGATTAAAATGAAAGGTACATGACAACCCAGTAAGTAACAAAAATAAGTTCCAAGCAGGCGAAACAAAAAACTTCACCTTTTTAACACACCCCTGCCTAAATATATTTCAATTCTCATGTAACACTGTGCCCCAGACAACCAACTTCATTTTACTAGTAAATGCAATTCTAGCAACTCTAGTTTTCCTTTTCAAGGCACATATGTCAACTAACTTGAAAAACTGTGGGTTTAACTTGAAACCCTTTTAAACAAAATGATGTTTCTCTAAACAGCTGAATAACCAACAGTTAATATCACTGCTTTTTTTTTAAACAACCAAGGAATGATAACAGCATGAAAGACAGAAGTCAAACTCTGGTCCCCACTTTCCTGAACCATCAATAGGTGATGACATTGAACAATGTGATACACCTTCATTTTTTTTATCTCCCATTTAAAATTGTTGATTTGGAGAAAGAAACTCTCAGATGGTGATTTTCTCCAAGATTGTAATAATCCAGATCTATCAAAGCCTGAATAGCTTCTTCCACTGTTGACATCTGAAGACGTGCCATCGTACGATCTCTGAAACAAAACAACAATATTATGAACTTAAACAATACTAAATAAGGGCCTAAAAGCCCTTCTCCCCTCTCCAGAAGAGTGTTTTTTTCAAGACATGCTGTTAAAATGTATGATGTCAATGTTAAAACATAAGGATTCAAGGAATACTTGCTTACTGAAAAAGTTTAAATGCTTTCACAGTGCCTCCAGTGTTAGCAAACAGTGTGCGTAGATCATCTTCTGCTACTGATGGTCTAGAAAAATGAAAAACAAAAAACATACAAGAATGAGTTATTAGTGGATCTGGTATTTTATGGCTAACGTGAATCCTTCTGCCTTATTGGCATATAGAACACTTACGGAATATTAGACAGGTGAAGAGTTGCAGATGGAGGGAATATATTCTGAAAATTTTTTGAGCCAGGTTTCTTAAAACGATGCAGAGGTGAATTACCAAAATCTTTAGTTAGCCTTTGGTCATCAAGTCCCTCATGAGGTAGCTGTACTGTCTGATACTTGGAAAGGGTAACTTGAATAATCTTTCCATACATTTTTTGTCCATTAAGATAACTCATGGCTGAAAAAGACAAATTTACTAAATGCAGTGTTACATTTCAAAACCCTGCAAAGATGGCATATTCTTTCATTAAATAACTGATTTCAGTCAACACAGCAAACTAGAAAAATAATTTCATTTCAAAGTTAGTTTGTAAGGTTTTCAAAACTGCACTGCTATGTTTAGCCATGTATTCAGTAAATGAAACATGCAAAGATAACCCTATTTTACATTATTTGAATTTTCCAAATAATTTATTTCAAATGAAAAAGATTACCATGACACTAACCAACACACGTCACTACCTACTATTATGACAAAATTTCTATTCTGATTTAATTATCTTTTTTTTTGCGTGTGCTATTGTGCTGGCATGTGATGGTGTAGTAGCAAATTGATGTAGAATTTGGAGCCAATGCTTAGTTTAAAAATAAACAACACCATTCTCCTCCAACAACACTATTATTCTGTTCATATAAAGCAGCATCTACACATACACTTTTTGGAATACAAAATGAGTTGATGTAATAAGTTTTCATCTTTCATGGACCGTTTGGGATCTGAGAAAAACTAGAATAAAAGTAGACTGAAATATGTACATGTTCATTTGAATTTACACAGCATGATTTCAAATACTTAAATTTACAGATTTAAATGAGGCATAAACAAAATCTAATCTCACCCAGCTGTGACTGGTTCCCATCTGCCATCTGTATAAGAGCACTGTCTTTCTGATTGTATAAAATCTTCACACGCTGCACATCCCCATAAACACCTTTTCAGAGTCAGAGGTAATCCAAAAGAAAAATTAATTAAGTATAATCAACTAAACAGCACATTTTGACATATCAATGAAACATTCAGACATCAACAAGATCACTCATTCAATCTGTACATTCACACAAATGAATAAAGAAGATCAAGATTTTGAATAGTGAATTTTTAAAAGAATAAATTTTCGATAAACCCTCCAAAGCTATGTGAAGGATATTAAATGAAAGACCGTGTAAAATATATTAGCATGCATTAAAAAAAAAATCTTGTGTCTATGGAGAGTTTTTAACAGCAAAAGAAAAATAGCAAAAGTTTTACTATTCAACTTTAAGCCAAAAGTGCTAGCTACAAATAAGAATTAAGGTGAAACAAAAATTTAATCAATAAAAGTATAGTGCTAAAAATAACATACCGAAGAGGGTAAACAGACTTTGGGGTGTGACCATCTTTAGAAGGAGAGAAGAGCAAGAGCGGAGATGAACAGATCATCCATAACAAAGGGTGGTTCCCGCAGAATGGTGAGGTGGTCATGGATCAAGGCGGTTAATTGGGGCAAGTTGGTCCAAGGAACACATTTTGTTCAAGCACAGAAGCATGAACATAGGGAATGAAGACAGGGAACATAGACAAGGACAAGGAAAATAAAGGATAAGACAGGGGAGGGCATGGGAATTTGGGGAAAGACAAGGAAAGGGAAGGTGAACACAAAGGGAGAAGGATGCAATGGGGAAGGGAAACAGCAATGCAGAAGAAAAAAGTGGGGAACAAAAAAATAAAATATTAGGTCAGTACATAGGAAAGGCAGGAATTTGGTCAGAAAATGGTTGGTTTATGTACTGTACAAGAAAAAACTAAGTAAAATGTAGTCACCCAAGACAAATATGGGTAAAGTACATCCATATCAAAAAATAAATTACATTTCATCTCAACATGAAAAAAAGCATGCAATAGAAATTTTAAACTCTGAAATTTAACTGCATAAGCATGGCTGGGTATGAAATGCAGGCAAAAATCTTTCAAAATGGCACTCTGATCCAAACATTTTAACATGGAAGACTGTGAATGAGAAAATAGTAACAAATGATAAATAAGCTTAAGTAATCATATTAACAGAGGCCAGTTAAAAATGAAACAAGTATTGCAACTAGACAAACTGGTACATCAAACTTCCCACATTTCAAACCAGCTTTCACAGCAATCAAAATAAATGTACAAAACAGTAAAAATGCAAAACTAAATAAAACCCCTTAGATTTTAGAGTTAGCAAGAAAGATACAGTATTAAGGAGAAATTTTTTTTGAAGACAAATGAATTAATTTTGAAGACAAATGAGTATCATAGAATCATAGAATATTAGAGTTGGAAGGGACCTCAGGAGGTCATCTAGTCCAACCCCCTGCTCAAAGCAGGACTAACCTCAGCTATATCATCCCAGCCAGGGCTTTGTCAAGCCTCAGCTTAAAAACCTCTAAAGATGGAGATTCCACCACCTCCCTAGGTAACCCATTCCAGTGCTTCACCACCCTCCTAGTGAAAAACTTTTTCCTAATGTCCAACCTAGACCGCCCCTCCTGCAACTTGAGACCGTTGCTCCTTGTTCTGTCATCTACTACCATTGAGAACAGCCTAGCCCCATCCTCCCTGGAAGCCCCTTTCAGGTAGTTAAAGGCCGCTATCAAATCCCCCCTCATTCTTCTCTTTTGCAGACTAAACAAGCCCAGTTCCCTCAGCCTCTCCTCATAAGTCCTGTGCTCCAGCCCCCTAATCATTTTGGTTGCCCTCCGCTGTACTCTCTCCAACTAGTCCACATCCTTTTTGTAGTGGGGGGCCCAAAACTGGACACAATATTCTAAATGTGGCCTCACCAATGCCGAATAGAGGGGAATAATCACTTCCCGTGATCTGCTGGCAATGCCCCTTCTAATGCAGCCCAACATGCTATTAGCCTTCTTGACAACCAGGGCACACTGCTGACTCATATCCAGCTTTTTATCCACGGTTACCCCCAGGTCCTTTTCTGCAGAACTGCTGCCTAGCTCATCAGCCCCCAGTCTGTAGCTGTGCGTGGGATTCTTCCTTCTTAAGTGGAGGACTCTGCACTTTTCTTTGTTGAACCTCATGAGATTTCTTTTGGCCCAATCCTCCAGTTTGTTTAGGTCCTCCTGTATCCTATCCCTACCTTCTAGGGTATCTACCACTCCCCCCAGCTTAGTGTCATCCGCAAACTTGCTGAGGGTGCAATCTACCCCATCCTCCAGATCATTAATAAGATGTTGAACAAAACCGGCCCCAGGACCAACCCCTGGGGAACTCCGCTTGTGACCGGTTGCCAGCTAGACATGGAGCCACTGATCACTACTCGTTGAGCCCTATGCTCTAGCCAGTTCTCTATCTACTTTATAGTCCATTCATCCAACCCATACTTCTTTAACTTGCTGACAAGAATACTGTGAGAGACAGTATCAAAAGCTTTGCTAAAGTCAAGGTATATCACATCCACCGCCTTCCCTACATCCACAGAGCCAGTCACCTCATCATAGAAAGCAATCAGGTTGGTCAGGCATGACTTTCCCTTGGTGAATCCGTGTTGACTGTTCCTGATCACCTTCCTCTCTTCCAAGTGCCTTAAAATGGATTCCTTAAGGACCTGCTCCATGATTTTTCCAGGGATTGAGGTGAGGCTGGCCGGTCTGTAGTTCCCTGGATCCTCTTTCCTCCCTTTTTTGAAGATGGGCACTATATTTGCTTTTTTCCAGTCCTCTGGGACCTCCCCCTGTTGCCACGAGCTTTCAAAGATAATAGCCAATGGCTCTGAAATCACCTCAGGCAACTCCCTCAGCACCCTCGGGTGCATTGCATCCGGCCCCATGGATTTGTGTATGTCCAATCCTTCTAAATAGTCTTGGACCTGTTCCTTCAGCACAGCGAGATGTTCGCCTCCTTCCCATTCTGTGCCACCCAGTACAGTAGTCTGTTTAAGGTCTCTTTAAAATACAGCCAGCTCTCTTGGGTTCCTTTCCCCCTCATATTAGCCTCCCAGGAAATCCTGCCCATCAGTTCCCTGAGGGAGTCAAAGTCCGCTTTTCTGAAGTCCATGGTCCGTATCCTGCTGTTCTCCTTTCTTCCTTTTGTCAGGACCCTGAACTCGACCATCTCATGGTCACTGCTGCCTAGGTTGCCACCCACTTCTACTTCCCCTACCAAATCTTCCCTGTTTGTTAGCAGCAGGTCAAGAGAAGCATGGCCCCTAGTTGGTTGCTCCAGCACTTGCACCAGGAAATTGTCTGCGACACTCTCCAAAAACTTCCTGGATTGTTTGTGCTCTGCTGTATTGCTCTTCCAGCAGATGTCAGGGTGATTGAAGTCTCCCATGAGAATCAGGCCCTGTGAACTGGAAACTTTCCCTAGTTGAGTAAAGAAAGCCTCATCTACCTCATCCTCCTGGTCTGGTGGTCTGTAACAGACACCCACCACAACATCACCCTTATTGTTCTTGCTTCTAAGCTTAACCCAGAGACACTCAACTGACTTATCTCCAGTTTCATACTGGAGCTCAGAGCAGTCATTGTGCTCTCTTACATACAGTGCAACTCCTCCACCCTTTCACCCCTGCCTGTCCTTCCTGAACAGCTTATACCCATCCATGACAGTGCTCCAATCGTGTGAGTTACTCCACCAAGTCTCAGTTATTCCAATCATGTTGTAGTTTTTTGACTGTGCCAGGATTTCCAGTTCCTCCTGCTTGTTTCCCAGGCTTCTTGCATTTGTGTACAGGCACTTGAGATAAGTAGCCGATTGGCCTACTTTCACAGTATGAATCGGGAGGCCTCCCCTGCTGCACCCTCCTCCTTCTGCTTCCTTGTGGTGTCCCTCTTCCCCATTTACCTTCGGGCTTAGGTTCCCGTCCCTTGTAGTTCACAGGAATTAAGATTTTAAAAATGCAGTGACATGTAAGCATGAAATGAAGCAACAAATACTTAGAAAAGAAACACACTTCTACTTTACACAAAATATAATCTACACATGTTGCTGTTTTTGTGAAAATATTTAAATTAAAAATTGAAAGCCAAACATGCAGTATTTACCATATTTTTCTTAGGATATTTTAGGTTGTTAGCTACCTAGGAAAACAAAAGTATTTAACTACATATATTTTCTATGGAAGTATACAGAATTACACAAAAAACAAGGAAAAATACTTTGATCTTAAAATATGCAAGTGAAAAGAGAGGCAAGTGCCAAAAAATGAAAACATTCACAAATGAAGTGTGGTTAAAAAAGAGAAAAAAAATAAGTTAATGGTTTCACTGACCTCTTCATTTAAATTGCTAACCAGGAGGACTGTATTGCCACCAGCTGAGACTCCAGGAAGCCTGAATCCAACTCCAGATCCACCAACATGAAGAGTTGAGTCATTTTCCTAAATGGTTTAGAAAGGTTTGAACTGTGCTTGGGCGGTGAGAAAGAACCGAGAGGGTCGGGGTGGTGCTGCCTCATACAGCCAGGGAAGGGGCTATGGCCACAAGACATGAGCGCTGCCCCTCTACAGGTACTGTTAGGCAAATTTCTCCAGCTCCCCCCGTGTGCTGGGCGCACACACATCTGAGTGGAATACTCGGCTGCATCTATTCAAAGAAGAACTATGTATTTTCTAATTATTGTTCTTGATCATTCCAAATAGAGTTGATGCATGTATCAGGCCTTTTAGAAGTTTCTAAAACACTTTACATCTATATTTATATGCATTTTTAATTTTTATTTATTTATTTATTTTTAAAGAAAGCCACATCAGTGTTCATTTCTCACTGAATGTCAGTGCTTCTCAAAATTCTTAGTAAGACCTATTTTTCTGTACGTCCCAGCAACCAATCATGACTAAAGAAGCTCTAATTAAAGACTTTAATGCAGGAGAATAATGGTGGAAATTTTCACAGCTGATTAAGTTTTATTACTTTTTTGGAAAAAAATATGTAGGAAATAAGAGTATAACTCATATTAAACCAATATGTAATTAATAAGTCATTCTATAAAATACAAATTATCTTCCATACAAATACGGAAGCCACATTCAAATACGGTATCAAAATATAGGTCAGATGACAGTCCAGTTGACTGATGCCTGTCTAATTACACTTAATTTTTATAACTAGTTGAAGCAATTATGCATTGAAATGTTCCTGTAAGCAAAGAATGAGCTCATTTTAAATTCTCATTTAGACTGATAGCACAGTGAATATCAACAATGAAAAATTACTCTCCTGAAAGTCTGCTTTTTAAAATATTATTTCACAGAATTCTCACTCTTGGGTCTTCTGCTCCCAGCACAAGACAGGGCAGAATTCCCCAAAGTTCAAAACTTTTGAATCCTCAGAGGCTGTAGTGGTAGCAGCAGGACTATCCAACCTAATCCCTTCTCACTGATCATGGTCCAACCAACTGCCATTACCTCAGTTCCTAGAATCTTCTGGTCATTTCTCTAATTGTGGAGGATAAATCAGGATCCCCCAAACTAGTCACAATTTTAAAAATGAACCACAAAAAACTGCTAAAACTTTTTCTTAAAAATACCCCAATGATTTAGATATACTATATTTGTCCATTCTTTAGAACGTTATTATCCCCATAGGATTTTCACTCCGACTCAAAGGATGTCTCAAAATAAAAGAATCAATACTGTAACAGGCAGTGCACAGAAAGAGACAAGCAACCAATACTCAAGCTTTCAAAAACTGGCCAATTCAAATATGAGAAGCCTGAAGAGAAACAAAACTGAGAGAGGGTGCCAGAGTTTGGGCATTGGCTCCATAGCACTGACGGACCAAACAGAAACTTCAACCACTGGAATTGAATCTAGGCAGCAATGCTTTGTGTGATGGCTGCTGCCATTTGGCTGCTTTGCATATGTCAAATAAAAAAAAAATTCAGACTGGCATCAGAAACTGCCCTGCTTCCCATTGTACAAACTGAAAGAACTGGGCTGCAGGCCTGTCAGGTGATAGCAGTAGGCAATACAATCTGCCAGCCATTTAGATACGGTACTTCTTGTCATAGAAATTTTGTCCGCTACACGAAGAATCCCCAAACCCTTCTAATGTTGGTTTGGGGAGAAAGACCTCACTAAAACAGACATGCAAATACAGAAAAAAGGTCCAGGAGGATAATTGGTTCAACAGGGAAGAATCCAGTCACCATCTTTGGAAAAAGTCTTAGATGAGTTAGTTATACCAAGTTTGCGGACGACACTAAGCTGGGGGGAGTGGTAGATACCCTGGAGGGTAGGGATAGGATACAGAATGACCTAAACAAACTGGAGGATTGGGCCAAAAGAAATCTAATGAGGTTCAACAAGGACAAGTGCAGAGTCCTCCACTTAGGAAGGAAGAATCCCATGCACAGCTATAGATTGGGGACCGACGAGCTGGGCAGCAGCTCTGCAGAAAAGGACCTGGGGGTAACGGTGGATAAAAAGCTGGATATGAGTCAGCAGTGTGCCCTGGTTGTCAAGAAGGCTAATGGCATATTGGGCTGCATTAGGAGGGGCATTGCCAGCAGGTCACGGGAAGTGATTATTCCCCTCTATTCGGCATTGGTGAGGCCCCATTTAGAATATTGTGTCCAGTTTTGGGCCCCCCACTACAAAAAGGATGTGGACAAGTTAGAGAGAGTGCAGCGGAGGGCAACCAAAATGATTAGGGGGCTGGGGCACAGGACTTATGAGGAGAGGCTGAGGGAACTGGGCTTGTTTAGTCTGCAAAAGAGAAGAGTGAGGGGGGATTTGATAGCGGCCTTTAACTACCTGAAAGGGGCTTCCAGGGAGGATGGGGCTAGGCTGTTCTCGGTGGTGGCAGATGACAGAACAAGGAGCAACGGTCTCAAGTTGCAGGGCGGGAGGTCTAGGTTGGACATTAGGAAAAAGTTTTTTACTAGGAGGGTGGTGAAGCACTGGAATGGGTTACCTAGGGAGGTGGTGGAATCTCCATCCTTAGAGGTTTTTAAGCTGAGGCTTGACAAAGCCCTGGCTGGGATGATATAGCTGAGGTTAGTCCTGCTTTGAGCAGGGGGTTGGACTAGATGACCTCCTGAGGTCCCTTCCAACTCTAATATTCTATGATTCTATGATTCTAAATGTGACATAAGGTAGATCCAGTCATTACAGCTGAAAGCTTACCTTACCCTATAAAAAATAAAAATCTTGAGCTCAGAGGTAGCAAGGTGGCTCAAAATGAACGATCATTAGCTATGTCCAAACTTCAGTAACATACCACAAAATGGGGGAGGTCTCAAATGTGTCAAGCCTCGTATGAATCTGATGACTATGGCCTGCAGATAGATTTACCTTCAACTGGTTTACAGTAGACAAAAATAGTTGTCAAATTAAGAGAAATGCAATTAGTCTTTAATCCAGAAAGATATACAACGGTAGACAGGCAATTATGGAGGACATTTAAAAGCATCCATCTGTGCCTGTTTGTCTTTTCAACCTAGAACTGTAAATCCTTCTGACACCACCTGAAAGAGTAAGAATAACTTGAAGCTCATAACTCAAGAATATTGTACTTCAGGAGTTCCTTTTTGCCAGCAGTGAGGAACTCAAAGAACAAGATGACCTGATTCTAAATGATCACTTGTGGACACAATTATTTGACTGACCACCTGCAGCAGACATGAAAACTGTAATGCGCATAGAAAAGTGTAGGGCACTTTCAAGAATACTGAAACCTTGACACTTCTGAGGTTGGCCAGGATCTTTGCTGAAACTGCTGGAGAGCAGAGGTACAGATGGATAAACATACAGAAGCCTTCACATTCACTGCATGGAGATGGCATCCTGGCATATATGGTCATCTACTGGTACCATATGGAGAATATGGATATGCTATTCGTTGATCCAGGGATTACTTGTAGCACATGTTCTTCTCCAGGAAAATGGGAAATTCAAGACAAAGCCTGGGTCCGACTCCTCGTCCGAGGAGCGGTGTCTATGGGCTTTCTCCTGTGCTGGGGGCACGGACTGCACCCCTGCTGACACAGTGGATTGGGGCCCTGGCCCCATCTGGATGCCCCATGGGGCCCAATAAGGCCATTGCTGCGGCCTGACTCCAGCGACCGGGTTCCACGTCAGGGATTGTGCGATGCGGGGTCTTTGTGTGGTGACCGGGTTTCGCGCCGCTTCGGTGCAGGCGAATCCCTCGGTGCAGAGTCCTCCGATGGTGACTGGGTTCTTCACCGCCTCGGTGCGGGTGAACTCCTCAGTGCCGGGTATGTGGAGCAGGAACTGTCTGAGCGTCACCTGGTGGACCTCGAACGGTGCTGCCTCTTGACCTGCGCTGCCTCCAGTGCCGGGGACCGATGTTGGCGCCGAGAGGGAGACTCCACATCCCGAGTCGAAGCAGGCCGGCTCGACGCCGCCAACCTGGAGCGACTGCTGGGGAAGCGTCCTCACTCTACCCCCGGTGGCCGTCTGGCGGGAGATCTTCCATCCCGTACCGGGGATCTCCACCACCCTTCAGGGGGACCCAACATGGGCTTGCCACAGGACACCGGCCCCTTCTCCCTTGGCGGAGGGGGGCGGGCAGAAGTGGCGTAGGAAAGGCCAACAAGGCTCTTGCTGCCAGAAAAGCCTCTGGTGTCGATGGCGTCAGCAGGGGCACTCTGCCACTTCCAGGAGTCGGGGGAGGCTCCCTGCTTGGAGATGCAGGCACCGGAGAAGACTCGACGGGTCGTGGCTGATGCATCTCCGCACTCAAACCTGTCCATATCGACAGCGCAGGGGAGTGTCCGCGCTCTGCACGCTGCCTCTTCTTCTTTGGCACCGGGGATGTTGCTCGGTGCCGAGTTGATCCCGGTGCCAGTGGTGCGCTCTGCACCAAGGTGACGCTCAGTGCCCAGGTGGAGCGGGACGGCTCGGATGCCGGGCGGAGCGCTGCCTCCATGAGCAGGGCTTTTAACCGGATCTCTCGGTCCTTCCGGGTCCGCGGTTTAAAAGCCCTGCAGATCTTACATTTATCCTTCCTGTGTTCTTCCCTCAGGGACTTAAGGCACCGGTCGTGGGGGTCGCTGAGCGGAAAAGCCTTCCCGCAGGAGGCACACAGCTTAAACCCAGGCAACCAGGGCATGGCCCGGCCACCCTAAGTCCCTCAGGAACTTCTTATCTAACTACACTTAACCACTACTTAAAACTAACTAAAGTACTTCGGATAACAAAGAGTTCAAACAAGGGGAACGGCACTTGCAGAGAGCAAGGCTAATTCCAGCAACCGTCACGGGCGGAAAGAAGGAACTGAGGGGGTGTAAGGCTAGCAGCGCCTCATATAACGTAGCATGCGCGTGGGACTCCAGGAGGCACCAGAGCCGGCCCTATGCGGTCTGCTAAGGGGAAAGAAGTTCCAGGAACCGTGCACGGTGGCGTGCACTCACCTATAGTGAAATGGACATGAGGAATCACTCGAAGAAGAATTGGTTATTCTTTGTGAATGTGATTATCTTCAATACAGCACCAAATGTAGAGAATATCTGTTAGAAACAACAAAAGGCTATATGTACACAAATCATTACCAATTATATAAACTAAAGTTACAAAGACAACTGGCTTACTTGGTAAAGAACACCAAGGGTTACAGGGTAGAACATGTTGTCAATAATTATTCCAAGTACTGTACTCAGAGCTGGAGTCACTGCACTCTCACTAACAGTAGTTCCATTTATGGGAGTATTTGTCTGAAAAACAGCTGGAGCCCACTAAATAAAAAGAAAAGGTATGTATTACAAAGAAAGTATTTCAAGAAAAGAAGGCTCAGAAGATTATAGCTATATTCATATTTTTACTGCCAATAAATATCTAATTACCTTTGGCACAATAAACGTTCACCCCTTTAAAAATAGACCTACTGACAACAGAAGAATGGTAAACATTTGAGAGATTCCTTCAGTGATATGGCAGCAAAATTACTCCATCTACTAGATCTAGACAGTAAGGTGCAGTGCCGAATTAGGGTAGTATAATGGAAGCCACCATAACCTACCTCCAAAGGAGAAGGCAGTAATGCTGAAAATAATGATGGATTCTTACTGTACAACAGAAAATGGCTTCAAACGAAGCCAATATCTGGCCTAGCAGCAAGTATGGCAGTCTACCACAAGGATAAAAATGAGCTTTTTGGCGATTTCAGAAGAATCTTCATTTCCACACGTTACAATGAGGAGTAAAACGAAAACACAACACCAGCAGCAAAAAAACCACCCTACAGAATCATAATGTGATTTATGGAACAACAAGGTTTTTTTAAAAAATAATATTTACAATACTCATATTAGAGTTAACAAAATTAATAGTGAAATATTAAGCAAAAACGTTCTGATAGGAAGAGAGAATGCAGGGATAATACTTCAAAATATTCTAATTTGTGTTTTAATGAAATAATACACAGTAACCGAGCACAATCAGAATTAAATGGTCACTGATAAGCAAACTACTTGCAGTCTGTATTATCCAACCTCTTTAAAAAATAAAAATCCCAGATGTTTCTTAAAGCAACAAGCAGTTTTAAAAATTCCTAGGATAATCACAGAGTAACAACACATGAGCACACATGTCTACATAACTACTTCTATTGCAAAAATGATCCAATTTTAAAAGGGTTAGGTGATTTTCTGAGGAAAAAATGGAAAAAAATAGGGTTTTAATTTCATGTTTTATTACAGTACCTTTTTAAGAGGTAAAACAATACACAACAGAAAAAAAAAGTGTGCATGCCAGGTAAACATCATAATCAATCACCACCTAGTTTCGACAGGGGACGGGGACCTAAGCCCGAAGGTAAGTGGGGAAGAGGGACACCACAAGGAAGCAGAAGGAGGAGGGTGCAGCAGGGGAGGCCTCCCGATTCATACTGTGAAAGTAGGCCAATCGGCTACTTATCTCAAGTGCCTGTACACAAATGCAAGAAGCCTGGGAAACAAGCAGGAGGAACTGGAAATCCTGGCACAGTTAAGAAACTACAACATGATTGGAATAACTGAGACTTGGTGGAGTAACTCACACGACTGGAGCACTGTCATGGATGGGTATAAACTGTTCAGGAAGGACAGGCAGGGGCGAAAGGGTGGAGGAGTTGCACTGTATGTAAGAGAGCACTATGACTGCTCTGAGCTCCAGTATGAAACTGGAGATACGTCAGTTGAGTGTCTCTGGGTTAAGCTTAGAAGCAAGAACAATAAGCGTGATGTCGTGGTGGGTGTCTGTTACAGACCACCAGACCAGGAGGATGAGGTAGATGAGGCTTTCTTTACTCAACTAGGGAAAGTTTCCAGTTCACAGGGCCTGATTCTCATGGGAGACTTCAATCACCCTGACATCTGCTGGAAGAGCAATACAGCAGAGCACAAACAATCCAGGAAGTTTTTGGAGAGTGTCGCAGACAATTTCCTGGTGCAAGTGCTGAAGCAACCAACTAGGGGCCGTGCTTCTCTTGACCTGCTGCTCACAAACAGGGAAGATTTGGTAGGGGAAGTAGAAGTGGGTGGCAACCTAGGCAGCAGTGACCATGAGATGGTCGAGTTCAGGATCCTGACAAAAGGAAGAAAGGAGAACAGCAGGATATGGACCATGGACTTCAGAAAATCAGACTTTGACTCCCTCAGGGAACTGATGGGCAGGATTCCCTGGGAGGCTAATATGAGGGGGAAAGGAACCCAAGAGAGCTGGCTGTATTTTAAAAAGACCTTATTGAGGGCACAGGAGCAAACCATCCCGATGTGCAGAAAGAATAGCAAATATGGTAGGCGTCCAGCTTGGCTTAACAAAGATGTCCTTGGCGAACTGAAACGCAAAAAAGAAGCTTACAAGAAGTGGAAGCTTGGTCAGATGACTAGGGAGGATTATAAAAATACTGCTCAAACGTGCAGGAATGAAATCAGGAAGGCCAAAGCACAATTGGAGTTGCAGCTAGCAAGGGACGTGAAGGGGAACAAGAAGGGATTCTACAGGCATGTTGCCAACAAGAGGAAGATTCGGGAAAGTGTGGGCCCCTTAGAGAATGAGGGAGGCAACCTAGTGACGGAGGATGTGGAGAAAGCTGAGGTACTCAATGCCTTTTTTGCCTCTGTCTTCACAGACAAGATCAGCTCCCAGACTGCTGTACTGGGTGGCACAGAATGGGAAGGAGGCGAACATCCCGCAGTGCTGAAGGAACGGGTTCAAGACTATTTAGAAGGATTGGACATTCACAAGTCCATGGGGCCGGATACAATGCACCCGAGGGTGCTAAGGGAGTTGCCTGAGGTGATTTCAGAGCCATTGGCTATTATCTTTGAAAGCTCGTGGCAACAGGGGGAGGTCCCAGAGGACTGGAAAAAAGCAAATATAGTGCCCATCTTCAAAAAAGGGAGGAAAGAGGATCCAGGGAACTACAGACCAGCCAGCCTCACCT
Source organism: Emydura macquarii macquarii (assembly GCF_026122565.2). Lineage (NCBI taxonomy): Eukaryota > Metazoa > Chordata > Testudines > Chelidae > Emydura > Emydura macquarii. The sequence continues at coordinate 58,049 of NW_027131244.1, read as the reverse complement.
CAATCCCTGGAAAAATCATGGAGAAGGTCCTTAAGGAATCCATTTTAAGGCACTTGGAAGAGAGGAAGGTGATCAGGAACAGTCAACACGGATTCACCAAGGGAAAGTCATGCCTGACCAACCTGATTGCTTTCTATGATGAGGTGACTGGCTCTGTGGATGTAGGGAAGGCGGTGGATGTGATATACCTTGACTTTAGCAAAGCTTTTGATACTATCTCTCACAGTATTCTTATCAGCAAGTTAAAGAAGTATGGGTTGGATGAATGGACTATAAAGTGGATAGAGAACTGGCTAGAGCATAGGGCTCAACGAGTAGTGATCAGTGGCTCCATGTCTAGCTGGCAACCGGTCACAAGCGGAGTTCCCCAGGGGTCGGTCCTGGGGCTGGTTTTGTTCAACATCTTATTAATGATCTGGAGGATGGGGTAGATTGCACCCTCAGCAAGTTTGCGGACGACACTAAGCTGGGGGGAGTGGTAGATACCCTGGAGGGTAGGGATAGGATACAGAGTGACCTAAACAAACTGGAGGATTGGGCCAAAAGAAATCTCATGAGGTTCAACAAAGAAAAGTGCAGAGTCCTCCACTTAGGAAGGAAGAATCCCAGGCACAGCTATAGGGGGTAACAGTGGATAAAAAGCTGGATATGAGTCAGCAGTGTGCCCTGGTTGTCAAGAAGGCTAATAGCATATTGGGCTGCATTAGGAGGGGCATTGCCAGCAGGTCACGGGAAGTGATTATTCCCCTCTATTCGGCACTGGTGAGGCCGCATTTAGAATATTGTGTCCAGTTTTGGGCCCCCCACTACAAAAAGAATGTGGACAAGTTGGAGAGAGTACAGCGGAGGGCAACCAAAATGATTAGGGGGCTGGGGCACAGGACTTATGAGGAGAGGCTGAGGGAACTGGGCTTGTTTAGTCTGCAAAAGAGAAGAGTGAGGGGGGATTTGATAGCGGCCTTTAACTACCTGAAAGGGGGTTCTAGGGAGGATGGGGTTAGGCTGTTCTCAGTGGTGGCAGATGACTGAACAAGGAGCAACGGTCTCAAGTTGCAGGGCGGGAGATCTAGGTTGGACATTAGGAAAAAGTTTTTCACTAGGAGGGTGGTGAAGCACTGGAATGGGTTACCTAGGGAGGTGGTGGAATCTCCATCCTTAGAGGTTTTTAAGCTGAGGCTTGACAAAGCCCTGGCTGGGATGATATAGCTGAGGTTAGTCCTGGTTAGTCCTGCTTGAGCAGGGGGTTGGACTAGATGACCTCCTGAGGTCCCTTCCAACTCTAATATTCTATGATTCTATGAATGCATATTGCATATTCTAAAGGTAAAGCTCTGCGTTTATACATCGGAGTCTGCAAAACACTCTTTCTTTAATGTATGCTTATTCCTCACATTTAATTCCATTAAAGTCAATCGGACTGCAGATCAGTCTGCATGAATGTTTGAATAAGCCTACAGCATAGAAATTACAAGAGCAATGGATGGTTTTGGGTGAGGAAAAAGTTCAGTTTAATTTTTAATATTTGTATAGAAATGACACTATTTTTGAAGATATTTGAGAAAATGTAATGTTGGAATAGGTAAAATCAGCCACATATTTAATTTATGAAGTATTACATAAAATTGATTTATTTCAAAATTTCATAATATTATACTGCATCTGCCTATTTCACCTTCTGATCTGAGAAACATCAGAATACATATGCCTATAAAAATACCAAGTCTATATTAAAACATTTTATTCTGACAAACAGACAATCACAGAGATTCACAGTTGTGGCAGTCGTTCTGTTCTTAACTCACCTCATTTATGCCTAGGTACTGCAGTACATAAGGTAAAAAACATGTTTTAAATCTGAACTTTAAATTTATTTTATTGCTGTGTTTACATGTCTTTTAAGACAAAATAGCCTTACAAAATTATTAAAATGACATGAAACATTCAAATGACTCCTTTAAAATTGTTTGTTTATTCAGGCATAAACCCATTGTGATTAGACTTTTTCAAAGATAATCATCTTGCTGATTATTGATCATGGGAAAACCACAGTAATAAATGCAACTTGTTTTTACTTTCAAAATTCAAAAACTTGACTGTTTAAGGTACTTCATCTTTTCTAATTACAGCTTCCTCTCTTGTCTCTTTATCTTAGCCACTTGTACTTTTCTCCATCTTTGCACTTAATCTATTTACCTTCTTCTTTTCTTTGCATTTATCTGTCTCAAAATGTAAGAAAAGGACCATTTTAAAAATGAAACTGCCTACCCGCAGCAGCTTTCAAATGTAACCTATAAATATAGGTAACAAAATTATGCCCCAGCTGACCAGACTTAATAGGATATTCTGTACATGACTCTCCAACAACTCTCTTTCAGTTTTCTGAACAGGTACTACAATGTCCATCTCCATTATAAAACAAGGTTACTTACCAGTAACTGTTGTTCTTCGAGATGTGTTGCTCATATTCATTCCAACAGAGGTGAGTGCGCGCCCTGTGCACGAGTCTCCGGAAGCTTTTTTGCCCTAGCAACCCCCACAGGGTTGGCTCCGGCGCCCCCTGGAGTGCCGCGCTCATGTTGCGGTATATATAGCGCCGCCGACCCCACGGGTCCCCAGTCCCTTCTTTCTGCCGACTCCGACAGCGGGGACGGAGGGTGGGTTTGGAATGAATATGAGCAACGCATCTCGAAGAACAACAGTTACTGGTAAGTAACCTTGTTTTCTCTCTTCGAGTGATTGCTCATATGCATTCCAACAGAGGTGATTAATTAGCCATACCTTTGGAGGTGGGTAGGAGTCACTGGCGAGCAGCCCTTCTCAATACGGCTCTGCCCACGGTTGCGTCCTCTCTAGCCTGCTGTACGATGGCGTAGTGGGACGTAAAGGTGTGTACCGATGACCAGGTCGCTGCTCTGCAGATGTCCTGCAGGGGCACTCGTTCCAGAAAGGCCGCGGATGAGGCCTGGGCTCTGGTAGAATGTGCGGTGACTGGACCTGGGAGTCGCACCTTCGCCAGCTCGTAGCAGGTTTTTATACACGTGGTGATCCAGTTGGAGATGCGCTGGGTGGAGACAGGTGAGCCCTTCATCCGGTCCGCCACTGCCACAAACAGCTGCGTTGATTTCCGGAACGGCCTGGTTCTCTCAATGTAGAAGGCCAGGGCTCTTCTGACGTCCAGCGAGTGCCATCTCCGTTCCTCCTCCGAACCGTGTGGTTTGGGAAAGAACACGGGGAGGAAGATATCCTGGTTATAGTGGAACTGGGACACCACCTTAGGTAAAAAGGCTGGGTGGGGTCTCAGTCGCACTTTGTCACTATAGAAAACCATGTATGGGGGTTCCGAGGTTAGTGCTCTGATTTCGGAGACCCTCCTGGCCGATGTAATGGCCACGAGGAAGGCTACCTTCCAGGAGAGGACGAGCAAAGGGCATGTAGCCATAGGCTCGAAGGGGGGTCCTGTCAACCTGGAGAGGACCAGGTTTAGATCCCACAGAGGCACCGGGTCACGGACCTGCGGATATAGCCTCTCTACCCCCTTGAGGAACCTAATGGACATAGGGTGTGAGAAGATCGACCTTCCCTCCAGTGGTTCGTGGAAGGCCGAGATGGCCGCTAGGTGTACCCTGAGGGAGGCCAATGCCAAGCCCAGTGACTTCAAGTGGAGCAGATACTCAAGAATCGCCTGAATGGGCGAACAACTGGGCGGGACACCCCTGGAGGCCGCCCAAACAGTGAAACGCTTCCATTTAGCCTTGTACACCACCTGGGTAGATTGTTTCCTGCTACCCAGTAAGACTAGTTGGACCTGCGCCGAACAGGCCCTCTCTCCCTCCGTCAACCACAAAGCCTCCATGCTGTCAGGTGTAGGGAGTCCAGGTCTGGGTGCAGCAGGCGACCCCGGTCCTGGGAGAGCAGGTCGTAGCGTTTCGGAAGTGGTATCGGCGTGGCTATAGAGAGGTCCAACAGCAGGCTGTACCAGTGTTGCCTTGGCCACACCGGGGCGATGAGGATAACATTGGCTCTGTCTCTCTTTATTTTCAAGAGTACTTTGGGAAGTAGTGGGACGGGGGGAAAGGCATACATGAGAGCCCCCGTCCACTGTATGAGGAAGGCGTCGGAGATGGAGTTCGGGTCGCGCCCCCGGAGGGAGCAAAACCTCGGGCACTTCTTGTTCGATGCCGACGCAAATAGATCTAGTTGGGGAATACCCCACTTGCGGAAGAGAAAAGTTGTCACCTCCCAGTGTAGTGACCAATCGTGGCGGGGTGAGAACGACCTGCTGAGGCGGTCCGCCTCGTCGTTCCTGACCCCAGGGAGGTGAGAAGCAGACAAATGAAAGTTGTGTCTCACCGCAAGGTCCCACAACTGCGTCGCCTCCTGGCAGAGGGCCGATGAGCGAGCCTCCCCTTGCCTGTTTATATAAAACATGGCAGCTGTGTTGTCTGTCATGACTTGTACTACCTGACCCTTCAGGAATCTGAGGAAGACCTTGCAGGCCAGGTGGACCGCTCGGAGCTCCCGTACATTGATATGGAGCTTTTGTTCCTGTGTTGACCAGAGGCCCTGCGTGCTGAGGTCTCTGTTCACGTGGGCCCCCCAACCCACATCCGAAGCGTCCGTGATCAGGGTTATGGAGGGTGTCAACTCTGCAAAGGGAACCCCTCTCAATACTTCCGTGGGGTTCGTCCACCAAATTAATGACCTCAGAACCGAAGTTGGGACAGTGACTACCCGTCCAAGGGAGTGCCTGGCCGGAGCGTATACAGAGGCCAACCAACCCTGCAGGGTTCTGAGTTTGAGGCGAGCAAGCCTCACGACATAGGTGCAAGCCGCCATGTGTCCCAACAGTTGAAGGCAGTGCCTGGCTGTGGTCGTGGGGGACCTGTGGAGATTGTCTATGATGGTAGTCATTGCCTCGAAGCGGGGCTGCGGAAGGAAAGCCCTGGCTTGAACTGCATCCAGAGTGGCCCCTATGAAGTCTATTCGTTGTACTGGTGTGAGGGTGGACTTCTGCTCGTTTATGAGCAGACCCAGCCTGCTGCATATTGTGCAAGTCAGTGTCAGGCTGTTCTGAACATGGTCTCTGGACCAGCCCCGGATTAGCCAGTCGTCTAGGTAGGGGAAGATCTGAACTCCCTTGCGGCGGAGGTGGGCAACCACCACCACCATACATTTTGTAAAAACCCTGGGAGCTGAAGAGAGGCCAAAGGGCAGGGCCGAGAACTGGTAGTGGCCACCAGCTACCTGAAAGCGTAGAAACTGCCTGTGGCCCGGGAGGATGGAAATATGAAAGTAGGCATCCTGTAGGTCGAGGGCAGCAAACCAATCTCCTGGATCTAGTGTGGGAATGATGGAGGCTAGGGAGACCATGCGGAACTTGAGGCGTCTGATGAACTTGTTTAGACGCCGAAGGTCCAGAATGGGCCTGAGGCCTCCCTTCGCCTTGGGGATAAGGAAATACTGGGAATAGAACCCCCTGCCTCTTTCCTGAAGAGGAACCTCTTCCACCGCCCCCAGGAGGAGGAGGGCATTCACCTCCTGAATAAGGAGCTGCTCGTGAGAGGGGTCCCTGAAGAGGGACGGGGTAGGGGGAAGGTCCGGTGGGAAGGCAGAGAGTTGCAGGGCATAACCTCTTTGTATTATACTCAGTACCCAGCGGTCTGAGGTTATGCTCTGCCACTCGGGAAGGAACGGACGCAGTCTATTCATGAAAGTCCGAGTATTCCAGGAGATGGGGGGGGTGCCACCCTCGGGCATCCCATCAAAACTGCCGCTTGGCACCCTTTTGCGGCCCTTGCTGGGAGCCCCCAGCTGGGCCTTGGCGGTCCCGACGATTGGATTGTCGGAACCGATCCCTGCCCCTTCTCAACTGAGGGGGTCTAGGAGGTGGTCTCGGTGGAGGCTGCTGTTGCTGCTGCCTAGGGGGGCGTGGTCGACCCTGCCTCCTAGCTGCTTGTGGCACATAGAGACCCAGGGATTTCAGGGTGGCTCTAGAGTCTTTTAAGGCGTGCAGCTTCTCATCAGTTCTTTCAGAGAAGAGGCCAGTTCCCGTAAAGGGCAAGTCCTGAATGGCCTGCTGAACTTCAGGCGAGAGTCCGGAGGATTGTAACCAGGATGCCCTGCGCATAACTATGCCCGAGGCCATAGCCCTCCCCGCCGCGTCCGTGGCATCGCTAGCCGATTGAAGGGCAGCATTGGCAACCAAGGAGCCCTCCTGGACCAGCGTAGTAAAGTCTGCCAACATATCCTGGGGCAGGCCTTGGAGAAACCTCTGGAGGGAGGACCACAGGTTAAGAGTGTAGCGTCCCAGCAGCGCCTGATAGTTGGCCATACGGAGCTGCAGCGCTGCTGTGGAGTATACCTTCCTCCCAAAGAGATCGAGTTTCTTACTCTCCTTATTTTTGGGAGTATTTGCATGTGCACCCTGCCTGTCCCGCTGATTTACCGCGTCCACGACCAGGGTCCCTGGGGCTGGGTGGTTAAACAGGTACTCAAACCCTTGCAGTGGCACATAATATTTCCTCTCTGCTGTCTTAGAGGTAGGTGCCACTGAGGCTGGGTTCTCCCAGAGGGGCTTAACAAGTTTGAGCACGCTCTCATGGACCGGGAGTGCGATCCTAGATGGACCTGCTGGTCCTACAGCTCCAAAGAGAGGGTCCTCCTCCTCTACTAGCTCCTTGATGTCCAGCTTTAAATTCTCTGCCAGACGCTTGAGGAGCTCTTGGTAAGTTTTGAAGTCTGGCAGAGGGGTCCCCCGATCTCTCGCCGTTGCCTCTGCTGGGGATGAAGAGGAGGACTGAGGAATTGGCCCAGTGGATGGGCCTTCCAAGGGATCAGACTCTTCCTCCGAAGAGTTCCCTCTCTCCTCTTGGCTTTGAGGGGGGGATAGGGGGGTGAGGTCCCATGGAGGGTGCCGACCCCGTGCCCTGTGTGGTCTGCGGGGCCCATTGCCAGTACGGCCATTGCCAAGGGCCATGCGGCCATGACAGCACCGCTCCCGGTGCCGGGTAGGATCCATGCGGTACCGGTACCGGTGCCGCGTAGGAGGAGACCCCTTGAGCGACGGTGTTATGCGCGTGGTGCCTCCTAGGTCCGCGGTTCCTATCTCCCCGCTCCCGAGAAGTACTCCTAGATGACCAGGAGTGGTCCTGGCGATGTTGACGACGCCGGCGTGGGGGGGAGCGGCTGGAGGAAGAGGAGGATTGCCTCCTGTGCACCTTTGATTTCGCATGGCGCTTATAAGGTGGAGACCTGGAGCGGCGTCTTGGCGTCTGCTCCTTCGAGTGCGGTGCCGTAACAGTCGGTGCCGTGTGCTCCGGTGCCGAAGCCCGTACCGGGCTATGCGTCGGGGATCTAGAGCCCCTTCGATCTCGGCTACTGCTTGTCCGGCGGCCGGAGTCTGGGGCCTCTACCGGTGCCGATGTGCGCTGAGCCACGATCCCGACTGGGCTAGGGGTCTCACGACGCGTCTCCCTGCTCCGCTGCGTGGTACGCAGAGTGTGCACCGGGGATCTAGACCGGTGCCGGGACTCCTGTTCGGCCACCGGGACCCGCACCGGGCTCCTTGTTGGGGATCGGGAGCGTCGGCCTCTGCTCCGTACTGAGGGCGGAGATGGAGACCGGTGCCGGCTGCGCCTCGGGGAACGGGACCGGTACCGGGAGGCTGGGGAGGGAGACCGGTGCCGGCTGTGCCTCGGGGAACTGGACCGGTGCCGGGAGCGGGACCGGTGCCGAGTGTCTCTAGGTGTGGAGCGCCTGGATGAACTGGATCTCCGTCGAGGAGATCGGTGCCGGCCGCTGGTGGGTGAGCGCACCGGGCTGCGTCCCCCAGAACGCTCTCTCGGTGCCGTAGTTGCCGGTGCCGAGGCATGGGCTGGTGATCGGCGCCTGGATTCCAGAGATCGGGAACCCTCAGAGGCTGAACTGTGATGCCTCTTGCCGGCGTCTCAGGACCGCCCTGGCCGGCGCGGTGCCGAGGGGCTCAACGACCCATGGTCGGAGCTAGGAGGGGAGCTGTCGCCGCCCCTCCTTGACCGTCTGGGGGGAGACCTCTCCTGCCGTCTCTGCCACCCACCGGGGTAACCCAGCGCGGGTTTACCCCGAGACGCTATTCCCGGAACCCTCGGCCGAGGGGGGGACGGAGGCGTGGGCATGCCCATGAGGGCACGAGAAGCCGCAAACGCCTCCGGCGTCGACGGTCCCTGCAGGGGCACTACCCCACCCCCCGGGGTCGGGGGAGGCTCCCTGTGAGGAGATGCCAGTGCCGACATGTCCATGGCATGGGGCTGGGGCATCTCCTGAATCGCCCCCAGCAGTTCCGGTCGCTGGGGGGAGTCCATGAGTACGGCCTTGGGCCGCTTCTTTTTAGTCGGTGCCGGTTTCGTCGGTGCCGTCTTCGTCGGTGCCGTCGGTGCCGCTGTGGTCGGTGCCGGCGGGGCGCTCTGCACCGACGAGACACTCGGTGCCGCCGGCGACCTGGAGGGCTCGGAGTCGGGGCGAAGCGCTGACTCCATTAACATAGCCTTCAAGCGGGCATCGCGTTCTTTTTGTGTCCGTGGCTTGAAGGCTTTGCATATTTTACAGCGCTCTTTGCGATGCAGTTCTCCCAGGCAGCGAAGGCACCTGTCATGGGGGTCACTGACTGAGAAGGCCTTCATGCACACCACGCAGGCTTTGAATCCTGTGGATCCCGGCATGGCTGTGCCAGCCCCGAAGGGCCAAAGTCCTTAACTAATAACACTACTCTATTTACACTATGACAGAACTATTAACTACTACTTAACTATTTACATATAAAACAAAGGTTGCTACTTGCATATAATAGCAAGGGGCACTAGCGTTCCAGCTACCGTTACGGGTGGAAAGAAGGAACTGGGGACCCGAGGGGTCGGCGGCGCTATATATACCGCGACATGAGCGCGGCACTCCACGGGGCGCCGGAGCCGACCCTGCGGGGGTTGCTAGGGCAAAAAAGCTTCCGGAGACTCGTGCACGGGGCGCGCACTCACCTCTGTTGGAATGCATATGAGCAATCACTCGAAGAGAGAACCAGTTGGCTCCTGCTCTGTATATTGCTCCATCACGCTGGTGATGTCACAGAATATTTATTCCATTGTACTGTCAATTAATTTACTCTAAATAAAAAATAGTTAAAATAAGGATGCTTGCAAGACTGAGCCAACATAGTGCTAAAACAAAGATGGTATTGTTAGCAAGGATACTGTCTAAAGGCTGAGGACATCACATCAGAGAAGACGGTTGGCTGAAGCGGGCAGACATTGCCACAGGACCTCAAAGAAAATTAAAGGAAAGTACACGCCTCATAGTGTTCCTGTAGTTTAAGGCAGTACATGCACCCACCACTTATTGCCCATGCTGGTGGCATGTTTTTTAATTCCCCTTTACAAACTTAGTTCCGTTTACCTTGAAGTACCCATTTCTTACAGCTGGCACTTTTTAAACTTACAATGTAAAATATTTCTTTCAGAGATAGGAGACTGTTCAGAGCACCAGAAGATCTAGTGAGTTTGTAGTGCCAGATAGGGAAATTAATGATGAACTTAATTTTAATGGAAAGCAAAAATGTTAAGCAGGGAAGTTTCCAGAAAACTTCTCTTAAAAAGGTAATAAAGAAGTAATTTGCCACTAACACACTGTTGTATCCGAAAGGACCTAAAGTAACAGAGTAACAGGAACTGCAGATTGACACAAAAGACTGCATTAGTCTGATCGAGAAGGAAACACAAGAAATGAACATGAAGATATTAGCATTTAACCTGCGAAGGGTCAATGCTTCTTTTCTCCATTCTTTGTAGGATACAGCAACCTCAGATACTAGGAAGACCTTTACTGCTCCTGCTATGTTATCTTTGAAACAGATTCCCTGTTCTATTAAAAATGTGTATTACACCTGTTGTGAAAGAATAATAGGTTCTACATACATCCAAGATCAAACAAAATTCTCAGTTATTGAATACATTTTTTCCCAGGGTGATCATTAATGCATTTTTCTTTAGCAACTGTGCTGTGAGAAGAGCAGACCAAATAAACTTATCAATGTTATTGAATTATGAGTCAAAGCACTAGAGTAGGCCTCTGCATTAGCGAATAGGGTTGGGGCAATTCTATATGGTACTGAACTCTCAAAAGCCAGAACCAAGACATGTAAAGTTTTAGTCATGTAACTTTTAAACCAAGAGCCAAGATTAAGGTTTATTTTATGAAAAAATTCCAATTAAGTCAGAAACAATTAACAATGAAATACATTAATCAAAATTTGACATGTAATTGCATCATGCAAAATTCCAAACTCTATGTCCTTTATAACATCACAATAAACTGTAGTTATTATAAATGAAGTTTAGTTTATACAAAAATACATTCAACTATATACTATGTAGCTATGAATATATGCAATGCTTCATTTACTATTGTATACATTTGTTATATTCCATAACAGTAAATATACCTGGTTTAGTGTATTATCAGTCTTTAGTTCTTTATGATTAGAGTACTGAATATAGATGGGTTGGTTACGAAGATGAGGTGTCACAGCAGAATAATAATTAACCATAGTGATAGCTGCTTCTTCTGTTGCCAGCTCCAAAAAAGCCTATAATGTAAGAATTTTTTTTAAAAAAGTAGTATTTACACACTATTTACACTTTGTATTGCTAGAATAAAACACATAATGCTGGGATTTGATAAGATTTCTAGTTTTTCATGTTTTTCCGGAAAAAAACCCAACTCTCTGTAATGGGTCTGTAGTTAGCAAATAAAGATCGTATCTTCAAAGACAACATTTTACGTCTGTCCAGTTTAGCAAACTGGTGTTTGTGCACATAAAATTATATCTTTGAAGAGGTTGGCCTAAATGTTTAGCTTGGAAGTCAAATTTTTTGAGTGTCATCTGCTCTGAACTGTTAGCTCTTCACTACTTTCTGAGATAAAATGTACTAGAAGTAGTACGAAGTTCACAGCAGAGGAGTACAAACTGAAAGAATATAAGGCTTTTCATCTTAATTATTTACTATTACATCGGGATTAACCTCAGTAACATTTTACCAGTATATTTTCGAATTAGAAAATACTTAATCATTGTACTATAAACAGAATACCAAAACAAGAAGAATACCTGATGTTTTCCTTTTAGCATCAGAACATTGGTTACCATGCCAAAACGTAAGCCTAATGCAATAACTTCTGTTTCTGTCACATCATCAGGCAATTTCCTGATATGAAGAACACGAGAAGGAGTCCCATCCATTTTAGCCTTTGCTTTGAATTTCTTGTTGTCATTACCATTAGCTGAAAGACATTTTTAAACTCCATTTCATATGTACAAGTCAGTAATATTTTAGAAAATATCTACACAGACAAACTTTTCAAATAAGATGCACTTTGTACTTGAGACGAAATATTCAAGTCATCCTGTGAACTATGCACCCTCCCATTCATGTCAGCAAAGCCATTTCACATTTACCTAAGATTTCCAAAGGAACTAACAAGCAGATGAAAATTTGGAACTGCTAGAGGTCATATGACAAAGTTCATGGAGAACAAAGGGGATATCAGAGGACTAGAGAAAATTCTATGTAACTGACAAAAAAGTCCAGTTCATTTCACTTTGATACTGTGTGAAAAAACTATAAATCGATAGGCAGGAACTTATGTCAAAATTCTCTCAGAGCCCAGCCTGCGTAATGAGAGTTTTTGTTGGTGAATTCCACAGAGAGGAGAGAATGGAGAAGTCCTCCACTTTTAAGACTTCAGAGTGGTGGCGGTATCCACTCAGTCATAACTACAGCATTAAATTAATATATTTAGATCAGAAGGAACCATTAGGCTTTCTAGTCTGCTCTCATGTATAAAATTACTATAGAATTTCACTCATATACCTCTATACTGAGCTCAATAACTCGTATTTAGAATCATAGAGTTGAAAGGGACCTCAGGAGGTCATCTAGTCCAACTCCCTGCTCAAGCAGGACTAACCAGAACTAACCTCAGCTATATCATCCCAGCCAGGGCTTTGTCAAGTCTCAGCTTAAAAACCTCTAAAGATGGAGATTCCATCACCTCCCTAGGTAACCCATTCCAGTGCTTCACCACCCTCCTAGTGAAAAACTTTTTCCTAATGTCCAACCTAGACCTCCCGCCCTGCAACTTGAGACCGTTGCTCCTTGTTCTGTCATTTGCCACCACCGAGAACAGCCTAGCTCCATCCTCCCTGGAACCCCCTTTCGGGTAGTTAAAGGCTGCTATCAAATCCTCCCTCATTCTTCTCTTCTACAGACTAAACAAGCCTAGTTCCTTCAGCCTCTCCTCATAAGTCTTGTGCTCCAGCCCCCTAATCATTTTTGTTGCCCTCCACTGGACTCTCTCCAACTAGTCCACATAATTTTTGTAGTGGGGGGCCCAAAACTGGACACAATACTCCAAATGCGCCCTCACCAGTGCCGAATAGGGGGGAATAATCACTTCCTGCGATCTGCTGGCAATGCTCCTACTAATGCAGCCCAATATGCTATTAGCCTTCTTGGCAGCCAAGGCACACTGCTGACTCATATCCAGCTTCTTATCCACTGTTACCCCCAGGTCCTTTTCTGCAGAACTGCTGCCTAACTCATCAGTCCCCAGTCTGTAGCTGTGCATGGGATTCTTCCGTCCAAAGTGCAGGACTCTGCACTTGTCCTTGTTGAACCTCATCATGTTTCTTTTGGCCCAATCCTCCAGTTTGTTTAGGCCTTTCTGTATCCTATCCCTACCTTCCAGGGTATCTACCACTCCCCCCAGCTTAGTGTCATCCGCAAACTTGCTGAGGGTGCAATCTACCCCAGATCATTAATGAAGATGTTGAACAATCTACCCCAGATCATTAATGAAGATGTTGAACAAATCCGGCCCCAGGACCGACCCCTTGGGCACTCCGCTTGTGACCGGCTGCCAGCTAGACATGGAGCCATTGATCATTGCTCGTTGAGTCCTATGCTCTAGCCAGTTCTCTATCCATTTTATAGTCCATTCATCCAACCCATACTTCTTTAACTTGCTGATAAGAATACTGTGAGAGACCATATCAAAAGCTTTGCTAGAGTCAAGGTATATCACGTCCACTGCTTTCCCCACATCCACAAAGCCAGTCACTTCTTCATAGAAAGCAATCAGATTGGACAGGCATGATTTTCTCTTGGTGAATCCATGTTGACTGTTCCTGAACACCTTCCTCTCTTCTAAGTGCCTTAAAATGGATTTCACTAACACATAAAGACATCAAGTCTCAATTTAAAAACCATCAAGAACTGGAGAACCCACCACTACATTTGTTAGTTTGTTCCAATGATTAATCACCTCCACTATTAAAAATGTGTACTTTATTTCTCATTTGAATTTGTCTGGCTTTAATTTCCAGCCATTGATTCATGTTATGCCCTTCTCAGTCACATTAAAGAGTCCTCTAGTACTCTATATTCTCTCTGTGAAGGTACTTAACTAATCATAGACTCAGGGGTCAGAAGGGATCATCATGATCATCTAGTCTGATCTCTTGCATAGAACTTTACCCACCCACTCCTCATATCACTTCTCATTTTCTTTATGATAAATTTCCAGATTGAGTTTAAGTCTCTCACCCTAAGGCACTTTTCCAGGCCTCAAATTGTTTGTCTCTTCTCTGCACCCTCTTCAAATTTTCATCATCCTTTTTAAAATGTAAACAGCAGAACTGGATGCAGTATTCCAGTAGTGGCACCTCCACTGACAGAGTTGGAAGGGACAATCCACATGGTAGTGGATGCTTTGTCCCGGACCTCTTAGGGTATGTGTCTACAGAGCAAAGAAAAACCTGGGCCCATGCCAGCCGACTCGGGCTCACAGAGCTTGGGGCTGCGGGGCTGTTTCTTCATCGTGTAGACTTTTGGGCTTGGACTGGAGCCCGAGCTCTGATACCCTTCACTTCTTTGAGCATGACAGTTTCTGCTAAGAAACCAAGAAAATTGCCATTCCTGGCCCCGATGTAGTCCCACCCAATGTATTTTTTGGTCTTTGTTTCTCTATGAAAATTTAGCATAAAAGACATTCACTAATAAAAATGCAAAAAATACAATTTTTTAAAAAAATTTTAAAAAATCAAGCGACATTGTTTCATGATGACTGGCCATGAGTATGCACTAATGATTCCAGTTTCCTGATTGGATTAAGAAAAGCTATTTTGACTCTGAGAGATGGGGTTTATGCACCATGGGTGGACTCTGTGCCAATCTATAAAGATGCTCTCTCGGTGTAAACAGTAGGGAGTGGCTGCTACACTTGTTGTAACGTGGGTTTCTAAGGGCCCAAAATCTTTTAAGGAAAGTGTTAATTTCAGGGAGTATCATTTGACTTCATGTATGTTATGTGCCAAGTATTCAGTTATGCTGAAATATCAAATTGTTGATCTACATTAATAAATCTTTCTCAAATTTCTCAAAGTTTCAGGAAAAGGAAAACAATTATCCTATCATGTGTTAAAAGCATACTCATAATTTAGATTTTTTTATTAAATTAAGCTACATCTTAAAATACATCTTTACATTTTTATTTAAATAATAAAGTATATTCAACAATGGAATGTTAGAAATGTTTGCATAAAAATACTTTATTTAAAGTGGAAGAAGATTTTCAAGTTTCCTATAGTATTACTTTTTTAAATTTATATTGAACTTGTGGAGATGAACGGGTAAATTTAAGATTAGATTTCAAAACCTAAGTACAAACTTCTATCCTCTCAAATGATTATTTCCCTCCCTAATCTTTGAAATGGTTTGATATGAGAGTTATATCTAGAACTGTAAGTATAATAATGTCCTTTTGTTCTGGTCATTTTACCTTTACCATTTTACTCTGTGAGAAATCCCAGGCTGCTGATTGTTTAAATGAAAACAGACAGAGATTCCTTGTAATTTGTGGCTCAGAGTGAGAAATGGATAGCTGTCTCCACCTCAGCTCATTAAATGAGCAGTGTGTGGCATGTAACAAGAAAAAGCAGTCTACCCAATGTCTCATGGAAAAGTATGGAGCTCCAACAACAGATAAGACGTGCAGTTTCTCACAAGTTCTAATTCCACCTGCTAACAGAAAGCAGTGATGTGTTGCCTTTGCCCTCTCTCTTTCCCAGCCAGCAGAAACCACATGCGGGTCTTATACCAAGCTTGTGAGCCGATTGAGTAACACTTCCCTTTATACATTTTTACAAAGTATATATTAAAGTGAACTTTCACAATAAAAATGTTAGAGTTTGAAAAGATGAAATTCATTCAGTTTTCAAAACTGTTATTACCATTTGGCACTGAATGAAGCCACTCAGAGAAAGCCAGGGCACAGATAATCCACCTACTTGTGATGCACAGAACATATCCTTCTACACTTGTTTCCAAATAAATGCTAAGTAGAGGGGATCTCATGCATATATTACATACTAAAAATATGTTAAGAATATTAAGATTGCAAAGTCAAGCACTCAAAGTTGGGAAATGCCAAAATTAAGGCTACCCATATAACCTTAAGTCTGCTCTCTGCATACTATTATTATGCATATTCACAAATCATATTATTAGAGACTATTTTCCCCAGCATATATCACCAACAGGGTTTGACCCCACATCTTCAAATCCACAGTATAGACTTTTACCAATTGATCTAAAAAGTTATATAAGGTTTCGTAAACAAAGTTACAGTTCTTGATGTTTTAGCTAGATTCCACTGAAAACACTTTCAGGCATAAAGCTTATTTTTAAACAAAGTTTTTGCTTGTGACCATATATACAAAGCACATCTATATGACAATTATATCAAAACCAAGATCATCAATGTCAAGTTACATTATTACTACATAATGATAAACTGGCCAATATATCACCAAAATTTAGCATGGGTAATAATTATTTTTAAACATCCAGCTGATACTATTACAAATTCTGATTTGTGAACTTAGTTACATAAATACCTGTATTTATACATTTTATTGTTAACCACTGTCAGTTTAGCTATGGCTTTATAAAAAAAGAGGACATAAATTAATTCATCAATTTATAATACACCTCTTCTTAAGAAAGGATGTCAAATTAGCATCGTTAAACTGTATTTTAAGACATACATGATCACTTGTATGTTACACTACTAAGAGTTTTGCAAACGCAATTAAATATCTATCAAAGCATATATTTAATGAGACAGAGTTAAAAATTACCACAGACACCTTGATTGTTAAACCCCCAAAGTTTAGTGGGTTTAATACCAATAAAATTTGTTAGATGTTTTGCACTGATGGAGTTTTCTACCCTGGATTACAGGAGCAGCAGCAGCAACTGCTACAGCTGAAGTTGGATAACTGTTTCCATTCTAACCCTTAGTTTACAGTCACTCAACTTTCAGGAATTTTCACACCACAGGCTGATATTTCACATTCTTTGTCTCTGCCCACAGATTTTTCTTTTTTGGGATGTGTGTGTGGAGGGTAATATTTTGGGGGGAAGAGTTAAAGTTAGTCCACTGCTGTGAACTGAGCAGGCTAATCCAGCAGGGATGCCCTGACAAGTGGCTGTTTGGCTCAAAGAATTGTTTAATCATCTGTAAATTTCCATTAATTTAAACGCTTTACTCTTCTCAAATATTTTGAGTGTTTCAATGCAGATACAGGGCTGTTAAAATCTGGTGCATGAAAACAATCTATTCTTGTACAGTAGGATGGATTCTACTTTTATTATTTTCCCCTTGTAAACAGGAAAGGATTCTGAGATTAAATGATAGATTTTTCCTTTGAAAGGGCAACACTTACCAGTAACTACCATGCTGCTCATGTTAGAGTTCGGGCTATTGAGTACACTGCCTGAAAGAAGTTCATCAGGTCCTCTCTAAAAAGAAAGAGACAGTAAGTGTTTTTTCCTCTATTTTTGTCATCTTTAATGTTGATATCAAAAATATCAGTTTGAAAGGGCAAATCCCTTAGGAGAGCTTCAGATTCTCCCTTTTCAAAAAGGTGACAGTCAATACAAAAATTGAAATCTAGATAATATGGTATATTTACATAGCATCTCTCAATTCAAATAATTCCACATACACAATTACTTCACCCACAGCTGAAATGCAGCCTCCAGGGGACAGCAAGTGCTGTTCAACAGTAAACAACAGTTGTACAAAAAGTTAAGAATATTTTATCCACGGAATAAGAAATTCAGGCAAATACTGAAATTAGAATTTGACCAAAATGCTAGGGGCAACACTCCTTTTAGAAAGAGTGCATAGGCATAGAAGACCTTGTTGTTTTGCACTTCTTTATAATATAAAAGGAGCTCTGAAAAACAAAAAACCTTTTTTGTTTTTTGGTTGGAAGATGGATTTTCTTTTTGGTTTAAGCCAGGGCTCGACAAATTTGCTTCGGAGTTAGGAGCCAGCCCAAAAATAAAAGAGCCAGTCAACATGGGCTCAAAGGTGGTTCGCCCTGTCCGGAGCGCAGCGGCCACTCTCCCCTCCCGGCCCCGCCCCTTCCCCCTGCCCCTCTCCCACAACGTGGGCCCAGCGGCAGGGCGCCCTAGCTGGTGCACGGCAGCCGCAGCGCTCCCCCCTCCCAGCCATGCCACATGGGCGCAGTGGCGCCCTGGCTGGAGCGTGGCAGCTGCTCCCCATGGAGAAATACTAGGCGCCAGACTTAAACTTCTAAGTGCCATGGTGCCTGGGGTTTGTTGAGCCCTGGTTTAAGCTCTAAAAATATGAAGAACGTCAAGTCTATTCTTTCTTAATCTTCTTTTTAGATGACTCCAGTGGAGAATGCAGCTACCAGAGGAGAGTTGGTGTTGAATCCTTAAAGAGGGACCCTTTTCCCCCAAGTGTTTGAGTTAAATAGGTGTTAAATAAGTCTGAAGCAGTCTAAATACTTAAAAAAAATATACTTTCCTCGCAGTGCTCAGGCTTCACTTCCTCCCAGGAGAGAAACACCCAGATGCCAATGTAAAACAAGTAAGGGATGTTTGTTTTGTTTTTTAAATCTTTTAGGCTTTCTTCATAAGTCAAAATGAGTTAAAAAGGGCACAAACCTCCCCTCCTTGCATTAATATGCTACTGGATTTTCTATGTCCACAAAAGGTTAGGACCTCAATTTTATGTCTTAATTCAAAGGTATCTCCAATAGCACCAGTGCCCTCAGCACTAACCTGGGCCATTACTAAAACGCAGGAGTGCCAGTTACTGAATCACCAATATTACTTTGCATGAGACTTACGTTTCCATTTTGATTACTAACCACAAACTGCTTTACTTACAAAATCTTTATAGTCATCAAGACTTTTCAGACTGTACTGTCTTTGAGGCAGGCATTATCTACCTCTGTTTGAAAAGCACCCTTTTACATTTTGGATAGTACTTCATGCTAAATCATAAATACATACTAAACTAATCTGAGGATATCTCAGGCCTAAGTGGCATGGTTGCAGGATGCATATAATCAAGCCCTCACTGTGATATTAGTGTATATATTATATACACACATGCACAGGATAGGAATATATTAGACTATATAACACATTTTGAAGTATCCCATATGTAACCCACAACATCCTAGGCAATACACCAAGCCATAAGCTCATTCAGTTTTTAGCACTAGTTCTGAATCTTATTTACATAGACGATTCCTGAATATTTTAGTTTGCCTTACACTCTTGTTGATTCTAGATTTTACGCTACATATTTTGGGATTCAAATTGGCAACATGATGTGACTTTAAATTTAATTAAAAAAAACAGCAATGGGTCTTATCACTGTCAGAGGAAACATTTTAATTAGATCAAAAGACTGCACGTAAAAACAGACAAAACTGAAAGGCAATTCAGAAAAGCTATGGAACCTTTCCATTTGTCAGCCTACATGACTTCTCCAACACAAAGATGAAGAAATGTAGCAGACAGAACTCATGGCAATGTTCTCTCTCTTTGAAGAGGTAGATTTCTAACCCAATATTTGCTAAGGAAATAGCATCACAGTTTGACAGGAAAATGATGGAAGTAAAATCATAGAAGACAGGTTGATTGAATTTTAAAAATGACAGTTTAAAACATACCTGCCCGTCTCTGAAGTCAGCTCACCATCAATCAGGAGTGTTTTTAGGGTACTAAGATTGGTTTTGTCAAATTATATCCAGAAAAAAAACCTCAAACGGCCAATTGCTAGCCCACAAGCAGATTTAAAAGAAAAGGAAGGGAAAGGGAAGAGTTTGGGGGCAGCTGCTCTTGGGAAGCGGGGTGTGGTGTGGGGAAGGACCAGCATGTGGGGCAGGAGCCTCAGGAAGAACAGGGTGTGGCGAGGATGGAAAGGTTCCCCCCGCTGCTCCATGACCATGTTGCTGGGTCTAGGGTGTGGCGTTTGCAGACTGACCCCCTCGTCCTCCACCTCTCCCCATGCTCCCCTCCTCCTGGCCTGCCGCCCCCTCACCTGTCCCAGGCAGGGCAGAACAGAGCATGCCCGCAGGCCAGGCGCTCAGCCTCCCGGGCCCCCACCGGCAACCTGGCCGCCCAGCTAGATGTTGAGCCCACCCAGGCAGCAGGAGGCACCAGGCGGCAGCGGCAGCAGCAGCAGCAGTGAGAGCTGGAGTCGGGCAGCCGCCGCCACCATGGCTCCCCGCGGATCCTATCTGCTCTCCCCTACCCAGGAGGCCCACGTGGGGCAGTGGCCCTTAAATAGCCCTCGTCCAGGATCTGCAGCCTAGCCCTACGCCTGGAGTCTGGGCCTCGGTTTTGCATCTGATTACTAGGTACAGCTTGGAATTCAGCCGTCTTCGGGCAGACGTACCTCGCGGGGAATGGTTGCAGGGACACATACAATAAGGTGCAAGAATCACCCCACTTGATTATTATAAAACAATGCAGATCAGAGAGGGCTAACTTCGATTTGGTGGCATTCATAGGCAATTTTACAAGTATGAAAGTTCAGAAAGCAGCTTGATTAACCAAGTATTCAAATTAAAGTTAATTAAGCAGACTGAGGGTGTTTTCTTAGAAAGTTGACAGACAGTATACTGCAGGGAGATCCTGGTATTTGAATTAATTGGCAGAAAAAAGGAGAGAGTGTATTAAAGGTAATTCCATATACCAACGGGTAAACATTGTACCATTCAAGTATAGAAAGAGAATTATCCCAAAGTACCCTGTTTTTAGTATATAAAATTGACAAATGTAAAATGGGAATTAGTTAAATTCCTACAGAAAGATTGGGATAAGGCTTGTGTAGAGTGTAAGGTATAAATATATTAGATAATACTGTAGTTAGACAATACAACTGAAGTTAGTGTAAAATTATTCTAAAGTTTAAAATACACACAAATAAATATTGAAGTGAGATTTTGAAGTTAGAAGGTAGCTTTTCTCCTTCACACAGAATGTAATGTCAAAAGGGAGAGAGATCTAAGGCTGCTTCTCTCTTTTTCTTTTTAGGGTACAGTCACAGAATTCAGGAACCCAAGTGAATTTTATATACAGGTCTATTTGCCAGAAGTTTTAGAACATATCAGCAAACTTGCTGTGAAACTGAAAGATTGTTATGCAAATACAGTTAACCAAGAGGAATATATTCCTATCAAAGGGGAAGTCTGTGTTGCAAACTATTCCCTGGATCAGGTAACTTATTTTATTTGGGGCCTGTTAAAATTTTTAAAAGAATGTGGGACTGTAAATATCTAAATGTTCTAAATACCTTTTAAATTGTATGTTCAGTTCAGAAAGTTTTCTATTCTGTTTTGTGTGGCATGTAACTCTCATTGTTATCAGCACTTGCACTGACTGACAAATCTGTTGTAGCATTTGGAAAGGTTAGTGGCTGTAGTTTATAGTCTTTCATATTCTGAATTCAAACTTTGTAGAAAACATTGTCTTTTGAGGTAGTTTACTTTGTCCAAGACCAGATCACTGTCATGTAATATTTTCTTTAAGTTCTTTATGAAGTTGAACAGCGAGAGTTTTCTTAATCTTTAAGGTGGCACAGAACCCTTGCTGTTTTGCTAAATACAGACTAACACGGCTACCCCTCGGGAATGTATTAAGTTAATTTTCTTTTAAACAGACCCTATACAAATCAAAATACTTATCAGGATGGACTATCTTGCTATTGGTACAAAGGAACAACCTGCAAATAAGGGTTATGCCTCAATTTTTTTAACCTTAGTTCAGGTCATTTCACCTTTTCCAGTTACTTCCGATTCTTACCTGGTGTGTGGCCTGACTTTCCTGACAGCAGTTTTGTTGTTAGAAAGACAACTTATTTCCCCTCTTCATCATCTTCTACACTTTCTTCTTTCCTCCTCCTTCCTCTCCCCCTCATTGCTACCAGACTCCTGGACTGTAGAAGTATTGTATTGATATGTGGGGTCTGTCTTGAGCGGGAGGGATGTAGATGGGGAAGTGGAAATATCTTTGGAGCAGGCTTGTTGTGAATTTTGAATGTATGCTTTGAAATGAACCTTGTCTTGGTGACAGTACTAATTCTTTTTCAGATGGCTTTTGGCCAGAACTATTGCTATACAATGAGTCTTTTGTTCAGTTGAGTTGCTTCAGAACTGATCAGTATTTTTTACTTCATTGCCAACTTGATGGAGTAAAAGTAATTCCTGAAATTATTTCTTTTGTGGAGAATATAAGGAGTACACAGTTGTTTTTACATCCAGAATATCATTTGTTCATGTGTAGACCTGGAACAGAGTACGGGTAAAAAAAGGTGGATATCTTGCAGAAGAAAGCACAAGTGTTATATATTGATTATGGCAATGGAGAAAATGCTCCACTACATAGGCTTAAACCACTCCACAAAGACATTGAACTGTTTCCTCCCTGTGTGAGTATTTCTTTTTAATTTTGAACAGCTAGTTGGGGGTAAGCAAAAGTTATATTTGAAATGAACAGCTGTCAATTAAATCAGTGTTTCTAGATGCAGGCTATAATTGCAGTTGCCACAGCCTTTTGCAGTATCCTTTTCTTAAGTAAAAAGATAATATTGCAAGGGTCGTTTGGTATCATTCTTTTTATAATGATTAGGGACATGACTTTTGTCATGGTAAAATTACATGTAATTCATGGCACAGTCATAGTAAAAAATGGATGATTTCACCCTATGGTCATGGCAACCTGGACCAGCTGCCACGCATTAGTAGTCAGCTTGTTTTGACATAATCTTCTTTGAAACAGGACTATAGGTTGAACCAACTGTTTTGACATAATCTTCTTTGAAACAGGACTATATCAAATTGAACCAACTGTTCAACTAACTGTTAATCAGTGCTTGAATTATGGGGGGCCTTGCTTTATCCTCTCCCCCCGCCCCAGTGCAGAGCTCCCAGAAGGACAGGCCAGGTTCTTTGCCCTCCCCGCCAATCCCTGTGTTCCCCGTAGTGGCATCTCCCATTGTCTACTTTCTTTCCTCCTTGTAGGTCCCTTGGTCCTCAATTTTCTCCTCCCTATCCCATCTCCTTCCCTATGTTGCTGGGACCTGCTACCCAGCTTGGTGCTTCAGTGGCAGCTCCCAGGCTCCGAGGCCCTAGTCTGGAGAAGCCCCTTCATCCTGGCAGAAAGTAAGCGGTGCTAGCCAGAGCACTGGACAGCGCTGTTCTGCAAAGATCAGCTCCAGCCTGCTCCATCCCATCCTGATCACTCCTCCTCCAGTGACAGACTGGAAGAAAGATGCCGGGGGGACCAGAGCTGGAGAGGAGAGGGGACTGGGCCCAGAGCGGGGGTTGGGGTTTGAGAGGGTGGGGGGGGGGTTAGGATTGAGTGATCTTGGGGAGTGGCAGCCAAAAAGGATTAGATCAAAGCAAACTATGACGTGTTAATGCATGGCACCAGGGTAAATGGCAAATTCATGATTCTAGACAGGAGTGACCTTTCACAGTAGATTTGAAATAAATGGCAGAATCCCCAGGTCCCATGACAGTGGTGACCACCATGACAGAATCATGTCCCTAATAACGATGCAGTTACTGTCCGTCGTTCATATCGTAATTCAAAGTCAGGATGTTATGACTCTTGTGATGGAAAAATATGCAAGTGTTGAAAGTGTCAGCATGAGTAAGGAAATGTGGTCATCAAAATTTCGTCAAAAGTTATTGCACAATGTTGGTTTTCTTCTTCATGTGGCCTCTGCATATTGCCAGTCATGGCGATCATCACCCAGTGCAGGCTAGGCAATAGAATCTTTTCCAGGCAGTGCTTACTGAAGCTCAGATAACACCAGCTAATTTGCCCATCAGCTAACATACTGTCTCCCACACTTCTCACCGAACGCTGAAGTACTCGTGAAATATATATATCATTTTGAACCTTTACAGACTGCTAATCACTTTAGACTGTGTGGTGGCTGTAATATTTGGACAAATGTTCATTAGCGACCCAGAATGAGTCCACCAAATCCGTTTTCACTGGAATATATATTGGGATCTCAAACTGGTGCTCCTCCTCTTCATGTTTTCATTGTTGCCACTTTTCCTGGTGAGGGTTGTGGTGGCAGCATGGAGAGTAGGGAAGACCAGGCCTCCCTTTATTCCACAACAGGTTCCAGCTCCTCCTGGGGGATTCCCAGACGTTCCCAAGCCAGCTGGGAGATGTAATCCCTCCAGTGTGATCTGGGTCTTCCTCAGGGCCTCCTACCAGTGGGACGTGCCCGGTATAGGTCCAAAGGAAGCCTACCAGGGGGCATCCTTATCAGGTGCCCAAACCACCTCAGCTGACTCCTCTCGATTCAGAGGAATAACAGCTCTACTCTGAGGCTCTCCTGAATATCTGGCCCCTCACCCTGTCTTGGAGAGTCAGCCCAGCCACGCTGTGGAGAAACCTCTTTTCCGCTGCTTGTACCTGCAATCTTGTCCTCTCGGTCATTACCCAAAGTTAATGAGCATAGGTGATGATGGGGACGTAGACTGACCTGGAAACCGAGAGCTATGTCTGAAAATTTAGCTCCCTCTTCACAACCATGGATTTGTACAGCACCTGCATCACTGTCGTGGTCGCACTAATCCACCTGTCAATCTCACACTCGCATTTACCATCATTCATGAACAAGACTCCCAGATACTTAAACTCTTCCACTAAGGGCAGCTGCTCCTCCTTCACCTGGAGAGAACACTCCAGTTTCTTCTGGGGGGGAAAAACCATGACCTCCACTTTGGAGGTGCTGATTCTCCTTCCGGCTGCTTCCCACACTTCAGTGAAGCATTCGAGTGCACATTGGAGATCACAGTCTGAAGAAGCAAGAAGAACAACATTATCTGCAGACAGCAGAGATGCCATCTCCAAGTCGCTGTACCGGATGCACTCCCCAACTTGGCTGTGTCTTGATATCCTGTCCATGAAGATCAAGAACAGGAGTGGGGCAGGACACACCCTTGGTGGTGTCCAACGCCCACCTTGAACAAACTCAACTTATTGCCAAGAATGTGGACACAACTGTCACTCCAGGAAGAGAGGGACCAGATAGCATGCAGCAGTGGCACCGACATTTCATACTCCTTTAGCTCTCCCCACAGGACATCTCGGGGAATGCAGTCATAAGTCTTCTCTAGGTCTACAGGACAAAGGTAGACCGGTTAGCAAACTCCCATGACCTCTTGAGTATCTGTGAGTGAACAAAGAGCTGGTCCATTATTCCATGTTCGGGATGGAAACCGCATTGTTCCTCCTGAATCTGAGGTTCAACTAATGGGCATAGCCTCTTCTCCAACACCCTGGCATAGGCTTTGCCAGGGAGTCTGAGAAGTGTGATCCCATGTAACTTGGCTGGTGTCAGCCCAAAAAGGTGACATAGACCCGCTTTGTGGACCCGAGACCCGCAAGATGCAGGGTGAAAGCCAGGTGCGATGCCAGAAGGGCAGCAGGAGGAATGGACCATGACAAACTGGCCCTCCGCAATGAAAACAAACTGGTTCTCTATCCCTATAAACCTAACACATACACCATGAGAAAATTAGTTGGCTATTTAAGCTGTATTTTTGGACCCTGACCTCTCTCCAGTCCATGACATTTGGGCTGGTTCACTTTCTGAAAATTGAGGCAGTTCTGACTTGCCCATGAAGCTCTGGGTTCTAGCTATGGCTCTTCTACCTTTGTGCCATATTTTTTCTGTGAGTGGTTCGGTGCTGGCATCCTAGCTTCGTGCTAATTTAAAGAATACTTTGACAAGATGCGGAGACTGACTTCCACAGTATCCTGGAACCAGGAGACATCAGTCAGTCTTTGCCTGAAGCTCCTGGGTCTTCTGCACAGAGATTGTTTCATGGACGAGACAGTCTCCTTTATTGTCTTTACTGCTGTGGGCTGAGTTCTGCCTCAGCCCACAACTCAGAACTGCAGTAGGAGGTAGCTGCCAAAGTAGCTCAGTTGGGCGCGCGTTAATGTGATGATCTAAAGCTCCCTGGTTCAATCCTGGGCTTTGGCAGGAATCTCTGTGGGGGTGGGGGGACAGAGGACAGTGGTTCTCAAACAAAGTGCAACTGTTCTCCACCCCTGTGTTATCTGATGAATGGTGCTTGTTTGGGGGGATTTGATAGCAGCCTTTAACTACCTGAAAGGGGCTTCCAGGGAGGATGGGGCTAGGCTGTTCTCGGTGGTGGCAGATGACCGAACAAGGAGCAACGGTCTCAAGTTGCAGGGCGGGAGGTCTAGGTTGGACATTAGGAAAAAGTTTTTTACTAGGCGGGTGGTGAAGCACTGGAATGGGTTACCTAGGGAGGTGGTGGAATCTCCATCCTGAGAGGTTTTTAAGCTGAGGCTTGACAAAGCCCTGGCTGGGATGATATAGCTGAGGTTAGTCCTGCTTTGAGCAGGGGGTTGGACTAGATGACCTCCTGAGGTCCCTTCCAACTCTAATATTCTATGATTCTATGAGGGGAACTCCTGCTCAGTCCTGAGCAGACCAATAGGAATGAAATGGAGATTTTAGCTGCTAAAATCTGAAGTTTCTTCTGGGCATGTGCGAAGAGCTGTGATCCCCCCCCGCCTTTCCCCCAGTGACTTAAAACTTGGCCACATTTTGGCAGTTTTTTATAGGAATTGTAAAATATACACCCTTAAATACAAAGGCCACTCCTTTCCTTTCCCTCAAAATTTCAAGTATAGGTCTCTTGAGAAGCCCTCTTATTTAAATTGGGGGACAGACACTCTCCAAATGTGCAAGGGAGTACTGTTTTGCCCACAGCTTCCTAGGAAGATGCTCATGACAGATGCTTTCATGCTCAGGTGAGGAGTTCACCTGGGCCATCTTCAGACCCAAGACATCTGGACTTGAGTGAGACTCACCGTCATATTAAATACACTTGCTGATAACCTGTGCTGTCATACAGTGAATCTCACTAATGATCCACCTTGTGATATTCTAAACAAAGAACTCTCAACCACACTGTAGCTGTTCATCACTTCACACTGACTCAAGACATTCTAGGCTTCAGAATTATAATGCCGGAATCTTATTCTATAGAATAGAACTCAAAGCTATGTGACTAGCATACACAGCATCCCTTCTCACTCTGTGAGGCTGAGGTTTGACAATCCAAGTCACAGCACTCAACACAACAGCAGTGTAGCACTGTATTGTAAGACAGAAGGGAACATGAGCATTCCCCCTTTGCCAAGAAACTGTTTGTTTTTGGAACTGGTGCATTTGCCACCAAATCACTCCAGTAGCTCTGCACCTGCCAGAATTACAAAATATCCTAGGACCATCTCCACAGACAATTCACAAGCAACCACGATGGATTGTCCTGGATTCCGTCATTCAGAACATCTTCCTGCAAGTGCGATCACCTGCCTGTAGACCTGTTTGCCTCAGATGTTACTAAGTGTCAACTGTTTGGCTTGAAGGGGAAAGTCTGAGCCCATATTTTCTGACAAATGCTTTCCTCAACTTGTGGACTCCAGGGATAATCTAGGTTTATATGCTGATATCATTAATACCAATGGTTTTCAGAAACCCCAGGTAGGACTCAGCTGTCATGATCATATTAAAACCAGCACAGACAGTTCTGGTACTGGGATCTCATGAACTTTGTCTACTCAGCCATAATATCCTCATCTTTTTTTAATGATCATAATCTCCCAGAACGAAGGACCCTTTGTATATCTGGACCCAGCTTTCTTGCATTTGACAGTGTACATGTTGTCTTGCTAGTCATCGCCGAGAGAAGCTGCTCTACAGAAATGAAAACATACTATTTCACACCAGAAAAGACTCTACTAGATTAATAGAAGCAGCCAAGTGGAAAAGACGCCCTGTTTGGGCAGAGCAATGTCATCATGTATGTCCTCTAAAAGACCCCTATTCTTGCCATTGTGGCCTATATAGTCTCACTAAAGAACTTGGGGCTATCAGCCACCTAGTACAGCTAGCCATATCAGCTCACCATCCCTTCCACATGGGGATTACATCATATTCTCCCTCCCCACAGTAGCCAGGTTCCTTAAGAATCTCATTCATGTATTTATTTCCCCCAGTCCAAGAGCCCTCTCCTTCCTGGGATCCCAGGAGAGTCTTAGCTGGGTTAATGGGTTTTCACTTTTGAGTTCCTCTCATCATGCTCATTCTTGCTGACTCTACCATCCATCCCTGAAGAGGACTTTATTAGGGTATGTCTACATAGCATCTGGGAGTGCAAAATCCCAATGCAGGTAGCCATTTATGTGCTAGCTCTGCTCAAGCTAGCATGCAAAAAAAATAGCAGCGTGATTGTGCCAACCTGAGTGGTGACTTGGGCTTAGGTGCCAGAGTAGAGTCCTGCCTGACTCCCTGAGTATGTATTATGGCAGCTAGCCTAAGCCAGCACCTGTGCCCCACATGGCCACACTGCTACTTTTAGCATGCTAGCTAGAGCAGAGCTAGCCTGTGAATGTCTACCTGTGCTAAGATTTGCACCTCCTACTTGCTGTGCAGACATACCTGAAGTGGCTATAACATCAACTTGAAAGATTGGCGAAATTCAGGCACTTACGGCTTATCCATCTTAGTGTGTTCCATTAAGACAAAAATCACACTAATGCATTGTGAAATTTTTTCCCCCTGAGTCTCAGACTTCCATTTAAATCAGATGATTTATCTGCCTATTTTCTTAAGTCCCACTACAACCAAAGAAGCTAGAAAGTACACCCTTGGTGTTTGTAGGGCTCTTTCATTTTACCTTGACAGGATCAAACCTTTCAGACTCCCTGAGGCTATTTGTAGCATTCACTGATAGGATGAAAGTTCAGGCAAGATCTACCAAAGGCTAAGTGGCTGGGTTTCTAATTTGTATTAGAGTATGCTATGATGTAACAAGATTGGATCCACCCATGCAGGTGAAAGCCCACTCCATTGGAACTCAGGCAGCTTCTGCGGCTTCCCTGAGAAATAGAGCCCTGCAAGGATACAAATATGTCGATCCGCATCCAGTCCATATCCACAGGAATATATGTTTACCCAACTGCAATCCGCCCTCCTTCTTTTAGACTTACCGGCATCCGGATCCGTGCATCATCTGAGCCCTTGCCACCCCAAACAACTGGCACCCCTAACAGCTGATCAGCTATTGAGCCCTGCCAGCTGCCTAATAAATGATCAACCTCGCCCTTCCGTCTAACAGCTGATCATCCCTCCCAGCTGCCTCTCCCGCAGTTGTTTGCTGCACTCCAGGCTGGCAGCTGCTCCGGCCCTGTCCCAGAAGTCACGAAGGTCCCGACCTCTGTGACGATCCGACCACAGTCTGCAAAAAATGGTCCACGGATATCCACAGATTTGCAGCGCTGCTCTACTGTGAAGCATACCTATCTGAAATCCTCAGAATGGCTACTTTGGGATCAGCCCAAACATTTACACAATGTTATCACATGTTACACAGCCTAGTCAGGGCATCAAGATCTGATACCGACTTTAGCAGAGATGTCCTGCAGCCTTACTTTAAGTAGACTCTCTGAGCATGCACCTCCTTTATACCAGGTCACTCCTTGCGAATCACCAGAAGTAGAATACGTCTTGACAGTAATTCAGAGAGAATAGTTACATGACTCTACAGTAACTGTGGCTCTTTGAGATATTGTCAATATTCCACTACCCTTGCTGCTCCTATAGCACTGGGGTCCTGCGTCTGAGAAAAAAACTGAGGGATGGTGGGTTACTCTATATCCTTGGGTGGAGAGGGGAGGTGCAAGAGCACATTCTTGCACGTGGGGTATATGGGCACACCGGAAGTGGAGTATATATTGTCAACAATTCTTGAAGACACATCGACACTTACTGCAGGGTATGTAACCATTCTATATGACACAATGAATAAGGATAACCGTGGAGGCAGAGGAAGAACAGGAACAAGAAGTACAGGGGAATTAAATGACAATATATTGTAACACTAATATCTTATGTTAACAGCTTGAATCATAGCACTGGAAGAGACCTCGAGAGGTCATCTAATCCAGTCCCCTGCATTTATTGCAGAACTAAGTATTATTGAGACAATCCCTGACAAGTGTTTGACTAACCTGTTCTTAAAAATATCCAATGATGGAGATCCCACTACCTCCCTGGGCAATTTATTCCAGTGCTTAACTACTTGTTAATATGGACTTCATTGACTTGAGCGCAAAAACAAATATAAGAAATAGTGACTGTATTTTCTGCAAACCAAGGTTTTTGCAGGTCCTAATTTTATTTTCTTAAAAAATATATTTGTCATGATCATCTCTTTCAGGCCATTAAGTGTTGTGTTGCTAATGTTCCAAAACAAGGAAGATGGAACAAAGACTGTGCCAGCATTATTACCCCTCTACTCATGGGACAGTACTGTTCAGTCACTGTTGTTGACCTATTACAGGAGGAGATGATGACTTGTTTCGCTGTAGATGGTGTCCTTCCAGGTTCTGGTAAGATAGGTTTGATTGTTCAGTGACATATCTTCAAAATTGTCCATTGTGATTCTCATTTCTGTTCCCTTAAAGTATTTTACAGAAATGAGATGTCGCATTTTTTACCTAAAATGTTTAGTTTTCTAGTCTTAGAAATTTGAGTTGCTGCAGTAGAGAGACCTTATTTTCAAAAGTTCTGTGTCTCAACTGGCTTAATCTCATGCTTTGCTGACTATCTTTAGAAACTTAAATTCTTCAATAGGGAGCCTTTTTTTAATTATCCAGCTTTTCCAAGTGATCTTGTTCATTTTCTTCCTGTTTGGTGCTAGTCTTTATAGAACTCTCGTGTACTGGCATATAGTGATTTGGGATTATTTCCTTGCATTTTCTCTTACGGTAGTAGTAAAAAAAATTTCACACTGTTTACTTTTGAGATAGTTGCCTTTTCCATGCACAACTGTAACTGTCCTGTAGTGATGTTATTCAATAATAATAGGGCTGTGATTAATGCATCTTAGTTTTTGTGGTCCTAGTGAACATTAAATGGATTCTCAAGCTAGGTCTACTCTTACCCTGGCGATTCGGCAGCAGTCAACGGGAGTTGCGCAAAGTACGCAGAGAACTTGTGTAACTCCCGTCAACGGCTGTGCTTCTCTTCTGCGCGCCGTCTTCACTTCACTGCACTGATGGGAACTGCGTTCCCGTCGACGCAGCACTATGCCACTTGAGGTGGTTTTAGTACGTCGACTTCTGGATCGACTGAGCGGGTCTTCACTGACTGCTCAGTCGATCCAGATAAGTTGATCTGATGGCAGCGACTTTGCTGCCGTCAGTGTAGACATAGCCTCAGAGACCTATGGATCCCTGGAGTGTGCATTTCTTACCTATAACCTTAACTTTGAATTTCCTGAGGTTTGTAATGCGTGATTTTGAAAACTTTTTTATCTTTAAATTACTGGTACATACTCTCAACCTTAAATCCAGCTTTTAAGAGGTTTTTTTTGCTCCTGGGAATTTCCTTAGGTTTTTTGTTTTTTTTTAAAATTAAGGTATCTCCTTAATCTCCTTTAAAATTACATACTAAACTAACAAACATATAAAGTAAACAAGAATTCCCCCCAAAATGCTACTATGTGATATCGCTAATTATTTGAAGATATATAATGCCAATCTTAAATCTTTGTTTTAAGGAAAAGTCATCAGTAGAAAAGAGCAGCATGACGCAGCCAAAGTGTACTGGCCAATTAAGCTGATTTAAAGCTGCTTTGCATTGCTATAACAGCTGAAATATACTAGTGAATCTGGACCTAAGTTTGCTTAAAAGACCCTGTTTTTAATTAACTAACTCATAAGCTAATGGATTTACTTGTAAAGTCTCAGAACTCATTCTGTACTCAAAATGTAAATTTGGGGAAGATCTGGAGAAACTGAATCCTGCTTTTGGGTGACACATGGAACTCAACCTTAACTATAGTCACAACCAGCCCCACTATAATAACAAATTCCATAGCAATTGTTATAGATACTTTGGTGAAGTGAAATTAGCAAGGCAATAATATTGAAAAATAGGTCTTTCTGGGAAGCTTCGGAGTAGTCAAACTACTCTGAGCCATGTGTGTGTGTATTTTTATTCAACACCCACAGCATGCTAGGTGCTTGACTAAGAAGTAAAATAGACATAGTCTAGGTCAGATTTCCAGTGTTAACAGTTTAGAGTGTGTTCAGAAAACATGATTAAAAACTAGTCTGAGACTGCCTTTGTATGGTAAATTAGTTTAATTTACATAAATATGTATTTTAGGGAAACACCTAGATAAAATACTTCTCGAAATGGGGCATGACTTGAGTCCAAAGAGGAAAGAAACTAAGAAAACAAGCCCAGATACAAGTGAGTGAACCAGTCGGACTTTTGACGGATTAATCTGAAATTTGGGAGTGGTATTTTCTCCTGTGTTGAATGATGTGGAGATAATGGTGAAGTTAGGTTGCCTTCTGGCTCAAACTGTTACTTAAGATTGTTGGACACTGGAACTAACTTCAGTTCACCATTGACTGTGGTATGTGTTCTTATTAGAATATTCACTCAGTAAAATAGCTTCTCTTATTTTGTTTGTATTTTCTCAGGTACTATCTTAGAAAAGGATTCTGAGGGAGAAAGAGAAAAAACAGCTGTAAATAAGGAACTGGTTCACAGTAGTGATTTAACCATAAAGGTTGTTTCTGTATCCATAGGAGATACATTTTCTGGTGTAGTTGCCCATATTCAAATGCCAGAAGCCTTTTTCTGTCAGCAGATGCATAATGGTCATAAGTGAATTATATTCATTCAGGTCATTCTAAAATAAAAGTGTTAACATAATTTACCATTTTTGCATAAACGATTACAATCATATATACTATTTTCTTTTTAGCAAAGATCATATGAAGATCCCAGGGGGAAGAAGGTGGGACCAGAAGGAGGGGAAATTGAACTGAGGGAATAAACTAGGAGCCCTAGATAAAGAACTGCATGCAACTTAAAGTGTAGAATAGTTGGCAAGGCCTCAGTGGAGCCAATGGGTCTGGGAGAGTGGTGAGCTATACGGAACCTGAGAGGCTGAAAACAGCAGGGTCTATAGCACAGAATTTAATTTCCACGTGTGACCACTTGACAAAATTCTTTTTTCTGCCTTGTTTGTGATTTTTTTTTTTTTTTTGATTTCTTGAACTGACCCAAAATGTATCATTTAATGTTGAACTGATTCAAAATGACTACTTATAGTGCAACATTGCCCTTATGGTAGTTTGCGGTGTAAGTGCTTGATGCCCTCATTCTCTCCCAGGGCTAAGTCCACAGATTGTCAGTGTGGACTCAGAAAAATTACTGACAGAATGCCTCAGTCTGAAACTGTGATAGGAATGTTAAATTAAACTACAGACAGGATGCCTCAGATTGAAACTGGGATAGAAATGCTAAGTTTGAGCGGAATGTCTTAGCCCTGCCATCTAAGTGCAAGTTCGTTAGTCTATGTTGTAGAACTTATCCACCTTTGAAGTCCGAACACGGACATCTCCTGTCAGATAAGTTAGCAAGTGTCTGTATGTGATCCAAGACTTCCTGGCCTCAGAAGACCCACCCAGACAGGCTAGCACCTGGAGCACCCCATGGTGTTTGTAATCACCTTACATGTGGGCAATAACCTGTTAATCAAACTCCACTATACGATCTATATGTAAATGAATTTAAAACAAACCCATATAAGTCCTTTGTATCTGGTAGCAAGGTGAAGTGCCAGTGATCAGCACAGGGACGTGCTGCCTGGGCTTCCCTATAGCTATAGCTGTTTGTGTGTGTGTCACAAATAAAGCTCTACTCGATCTAACCCTAAAAGAGAAGCCGCATGATCTTTCTTCCACGACAGAGCTTACAAACTACGTATCAGAAGAGACAACAAGAGACAGCAGATGGGGGAGTACAAGGAACCAGTGAGACAGTATTGGTCAGCATGGTGGGCAGTGGTCTCAGCACACCAGTAATTCAGTAACCATTTTCAAGTTTTTTCTAGGCATCATGGGAAAGATGTTTGAACCATGATAATGAGGTGGCTTTGCTGGTGTTCACAGGGAGCTTCACCCACGTATGAGGGGCAGCATGAGAGAAACACAAAGGTACTTGTTTGAACATTTAGCAAGGGTGATGGAGGATGACATCATAGGCCATTCAGAGTCAGGAGTCAACATCTCAGTAGTGAATGAGATGATAGCTAGGCTGGGGATAGGCCATGAAGGACCGTGCAAGTGAAAGTAAGTAGCTTGAGTTTGGTGTGACGGAGAAGGGGGAGCCAGTGGAGGGATTCAAAGAGAGGGGTGACAAGGTCAAAGTGATGGGCAAGGAAAATGATTTTTGCAGCAGCATTCTGAATGGACATGAGCCAGGTGAGGTTGCAGGTATCAACACCAGACAGGAGGATGTTGCTGTAATCAAACTACAAGATAAGAGCCTGGCTGAGAGTTTTAGCTGTGTGTGTGGATAGGAATGGCTGTATCTTAAAAACATTACACAGAAAGAACTGACAAAATGTAGACATAGCCTGGGTGCAAGGATCTAGAGAGAGAGGTCTTTCCCCTTCTTCCACAGAACCTGTGTCTCGGTTCCTTTCTGACTTTGAGTCTCGGCTTTCCAGTTGCAGACTTAGGCAGCCTGAGCCTGTGACATTACTATGTCAAGAGTACTGACAACTCTCATGATGATAAACATTTTTGTTAAAGCCCCAGCTCCTGGAATCAAGAGGTTGAATGAGAATTTCAGCTTTAGTTGTTTAAAAATTGGTTTTTAGCTCACAAGGGCGCAGAGTAAAATTTGAAAATGTGACCCGGGTGTGCACCCTGAGAGCTCAGAATCAAGGAAATAGAAAAAATGTAACATTTATTATTTTATAAAAATGTCATGATTTTTACAGAAACATGATGATTATTTGGTGCCTGACTAATGATTTTTGAACACTTGAGCTCGGCCTTCCTGTGTCAGTTTCACTTTAGATCTTTTCGCACAGCTCCTGTAGCTGCTGCCATGTATCTCTTGGCCCCCTTGTGCCTTGCTGCAGTATCTATCATAAATGTCTCTGATAACCTGGTGCTACAATATCAATGCACTGGATCTGATTACTTACCACTAACTGATACAGCATTTCTGTAGTTAAGAACTTCAAGAACATGTTTGACTTCCCTATATATCCCTTATATATATATATATATATATATATATATATATATACACACACATTTCCTTATATCCCTATTAATCCATAAAGATAGGTGCTTCTTCCTTTTCCTGTTTTACAGTTGAGGGTAATGGCTTGATTGGAAGCTGCAGGTAATCATCTTCTGTTAAAAACTGGACCATCAGTAACTTGTTCAATCACATACTGAATCAGTGACAGAATCAGGAATAAAACCTACAGTCTTTGTACTACACTCATCCTTTATTTGTATGGGTCCAGAATTGTGGTAGGCACTTTGCAGAGAGATAAGAAGGTGATGTTCCTGGCCCTGAACAGCATGGAACTGATGACAAGCAATATTCACATAGATTTTTGCAGCTGCTATAGCTAACGAAGGTCCTGTCTTCACTGCAGGAAAAGGTGTGTTCTTAACTTGAGTTAACTAATTCAAGGTGAAATCCTAGTCATGACAAGGTAGTTAACAGGTTCATTAAATATTAGGCTTCCCACAGGCTTTAATTTGACCTGCCAAGTCATATGAAAACTACAGACTGCCTTGTCTTCACTAGGATTTTATCTTGTGTTAGTGAACTCCACTTCGGAACACCTTTTCGCATTGAAGACTAGACCTATGCTTTATAGATCAATCTCTTGACCTCTGGAGGTAGCTAGCTGTGATTGCTTCATGCCTTCAAAGTTGCAGACTGACTTTATTAAACATTAAACACTGCAGAATGCTACAGGCTCCCTCCTCTAACCTCTTCTTCAGTGAATTTGATACAATCATGCTCCGGTATCATTTCCTTGTCCGTATTCTATATTGTGTTTCTTTCTACCTGTGGCCTTGGCATTTGCTCTCTAAGCACTAACACCTCATGCTTTCTGTTGTCACATTTGAGCCATGACCTGCTGGAGTAACTTTGAGTTTATTCCTGTCCTGTTTGCATACTGACAAATTCACCATTATGCTCATCATGTGTACTACGACAGAGCACTAATTATCACATGGATCCAACTTCTTTACAATAGTCAGACAAATAAAGTAAAAACCTGTGTAAATACAACCCTCCAGGTCATAGAAATATATTCTTTAGGTCAAGAAAGCAGGCTTCTTGTGATGCCTTGTAGAACCCTGTTTACCTACATAAGCCTACATTGTGCTGATTACTGAAAAGAGAGCAAGAAAATTCTGACTTTCCTGATGGAGTCAATGGGGATCTTGCAGGTTTCCTGCTCTTCTCCCTGGGGCTTGCTTCAGTTTTCATCAGCCAGCTTTGTTCTTAGTTATTTGTAGACCTATCAATTCAACAGCAAGTAAGAAAATCGGCTATGTGTAAGCTAAAGATTGTGGCAGCAGTCTGCGTTTAGTTGTCCGAATGGAATTTCTCACATGTGTTGGTAGTGATTTATCTTAGGAGGTAATGGAAATTCATTTAACTTTTGACCCTAGCGTCACGCTGGCTGGATTGGGGTGGGCGGGGAGGGGGGATTTATTATATTATTTAACATCAATAGGACAAAATCATAGTGATTCATGTGAGATATGCCATGTCAGGTACTGTTAGAAAGGCTATAATGTGCTAAGTAAGATGATGATGTTTATGTTCATGTGTTATATGTGTAATGGAAGTTATGGATATGTTTGATATATCTGTATTTCAAAGTATGCTGTCTGGGTAACACCTCAGACAGGATGGCTGCAGAACAATAGCCTGCTTAATGGCCAGTTAAGACATTCACAGGTACAAGGGGCCCAGGGGGAGAAGCCAGGGATATACCTGATGAGTCACCAGGACTTGCTCATGTGACTCTGGACTCCATTTTGGTTCCTGTGAAATTCCACAAGCAGCATGGCAAGGGCCAGAGGACATAAAAGGCAGGTGCACGGAATCCATTTTGTCTTCAGTCCTGTTCAGCTTCAGCCACCTATTTACCTCTGGATCAAGTCATCTGCAACTGAAGCTGTGAAACAAAAGACTGAGACCCATCCAGGTACTGGATGTACACCAGAGGGACCATACAAGCCTGCAAACTCCACAGTTCTTCTAAAAACCTGATACATATGGACTTTCAAATCATTTGTGTGTATCTGATTGCTTTAATCCCTTTAGAATCATAGAATCATAGAATATTAGAGTTGGAAGGGACCTCAGGAGGTCATCTAGTCCAACCCCCTGCTCAAAGCAGGACTAACCTCAGCTATATCATCCCAACCAGGGCTTTGTCAAGCCTCAGCTTAAAAACCTCTAAGGATGGAGATTCCACCACCTCCCTAGGTAACCCATTCCAGTGCTTCACCACCCTCCTAGTGAAAAACTTTTTCCTAATGTCCAACCTAGACCTCCCGCCCTGCAACTTGAGACCGTTGCTCCTTGTTCTGTCATCTGCCACCACCGAGAACAGCCTAGCCCCATCCTCCCTGGAACCCCCTTTCAGGTAGTTAAAGGTCGCTATCAAATCCCCCCTCATTCTTCTCTTTTGCAGACTTTAACATTTTAACAGGTTTGGGGAATCAGAAGCACAGTTTGTGGCTGGCTGGGAAGCCTGGCCTCAGTGTCACCCACCAGTGCTGGGAGAATCTGCTTTCCTTTTGCAGCCTGCCCTGACCTTGGCATTTGCAGGTGGCTGCCCTAGGCACAGAAGGGTCACACTTAGTGACAAGTGAAAATGCCTGTGTGCTGAGCCATATTCAGTGCATAGGCAGGAAAGCTGTTGTTCTCAGCTGAACGGTGGAGACCGCAAGTTCTATAACTGCTCATTAAAATAAGAGGTTAACTAGTTTCTTTCTTCATGGGACAGAACTAAGCTTGATTCCATAGCTCAGCTTCACATGACCCACAAGGAGACAGCTACTGAAAGAGGGACGCACCAGTATATAATGGGCTAAAGTATGGTACTTGAGAGTTAGGAGTGAATCTTCAGTGCCCTATTGCTGTGGTGGAAGGGCAGTATGCCTATATAAAGCATAAGGGGAGTGAGGGGGAAATGGCCAGCAGTTCTTGCTACACCTTTTTAAAAGGTACCCCCAGCATATTCCCCCAGAGTAATCCTGTTGGTTCTTCTCAGTAGACAGGCCAGGCTGGGATATCTCCATGTTGCTTTCCCACTCAAACCTGTCCATGCAAGAACATGCCCAAGTAAGAAGTCAAATATTGGGTTCCAGTAAATGATGAAATGGGAGAGAATGTGGTCCCACATTCACCTCTGGGGCTAACTATCTGACTGTGGGCCTGATCCTACCTCCCATATAAGTCAATTGCAACGCTCCCATTGACTTTTGTGGGAGAAGGATTGGACCTCTTGCGACGAAAGCCACTGTTTTGTTTCCAGAATGAGATCAGGTTTAAAAAAAAAAAAAAAAAAAAGCTCGGTGTATATGTATATACAGACATACAGAATATGTATGATTACTGATCTTTGCCTGGTATTTAGTCCCCTATGTAAGGACAGGGCTCTCTTATAAATGACCTCATTTCCACA
Source organism: Emydura macquarii macquarii (assembly GCF_026122565.2). Taxonomy (NCBI): domain Eukaryota; kingdom Metazoa; phylum Chordata; order Testudines; family Chelidae; genus Emydura; species Emydura macquarii. The sequence goes on along the minus strand of NW_027131244.1, from coordinate 20,005 downwards.
GTTCTTGTTCTCTTCTATGGTGACAGTACTCTCCCAGTGCTAATCTGTTGCAGTCTATAATTATTGTGCTGAAATGCATTACTACTGGATTTGTCTCTACAAGAAAATCTTTTTCAGTAAGGTTTTGTTGGTGCGAACTGTGCAGCAGGGACTTTTGACAATACGCCATGCCATGGAGGGAATGATACATGGAATGATTTGGTGAGCAAAAACAACGAGAGTCCCATAGTACTTTAAAGACTAACACATTTAATTTCTGCAGACATAAGCTGTACAGCCCACGAAAGCTTATGTCTGCAGAAATTAAATGTGTTAGTCTTTAAAGTGCTACAAGACTCTCGTTGTTTTTGCTATATACAGACTAACACGGCTACCCCTCTGGAACTTTTCTACTTGGTGAGAAAAGACATCTGTTTTTGTAAGTATTGTTACAGTGAGAGCAAGAAGTGTATTACAAATTGCATGTCAGAGGTGGGGGAGAGAGAATATGCCCTGTCCAGTGTCTTTAGCTTCAGAAACAAATCAATACAGCATTTGAATCCCATCTCCCACAGAGAATCACAGCACAGTGGGGGTTTTTATTAAAGAAGCCAAAGGTCCATGCTGAAGGAAGTGGTAATGGTTGCACCAATTAGAAACCACTTACAATCTGGGGGGGTTGGTTTTTGCACCAGCCAAATGAGTCAATAAGAAAGTCAGCCACACTGCAGAAGGCTTCTTTCTATTCTTCTGACCAGGAAGTCTGAGCTGTGGGGTGTTGAAGTGGAAGCAAGAGGGCATCATTATATACATGAATCTAAAATTCATGTAGAGAAGGGTCTCCGCCTGGGTTCAGAGAATTACATTTTAAAATAGTTACAACAGCTCGGAGCTGGATTTGCTGACCTGACCTATGATCAGCTTCCAGCTAGCTTCCAAGACCTGCCTGGCCAAATAGCAATTCATTTTCTTTAATAAACCTACCTGGTCTCTTTCCATCATTGGCAAGGTTTTTCAGGTTTCAATTAACTTCATTATACTGTTTTGTATTGCCTCATTCCTACTATAATGTTTGACCAAAAAGAAATAGTTACTGTCAGAATGGAAAACTTTCCCTCACCTACTAGTAAGCACTGGTCTGGGCTCATTTGGCAAGGAGATCATCCTTGGGCCGGGGGAGCGTCTTGTCTCTCTTTATGATGGGGGGGACAAAAAACACTGCTTAGCACATACACAAAACATTTCATCCATTGAGCTCAAAGCACTTTAGAGGTGGGTAAGTATCATTCTTTCAACTATTTTACAGCTGGGGAAACTGAGGTGCCCAGAGAGGTTAAATGATGTCATCAAGGCCAAAAAAAGTGACGCATCGGGAAGAAATCTGCTGCTCCTGGATCTAACTCCCAGTTCTCTGCCATTGGACTATGCTGCTTCCAAAGTCCAGACTAAGAATCCTCTCTACTCCCCTTAATAGCTGTATTGTGTTGTAGATCAGGAACATGAATGACAGTTGGCTTTCGCAGGTACCAAAAGCTGTGAAGTTTCTGCAGCTGTTACCGTTGGAGTGAGTGTTTCGATGAACCAGATATGTATAAATGAGAGTGGTGTTTAAATCTGTGGCACTTCTAGGGGCTCAGTCTTGGGGCTTAAAACACTTTCCAAAAACTAGTCAGTGGCACACCCACAAATAAAACCCTGATTTCAAGTCCTGACTCTAACCACACTGCCTTGTCTTCCTCAGAGATTGGTGCTAGAGGGTATTTTAAATCAATGAGTGCATGAAGTCAAATAGACAGTGAGTGTTGTATCCTGTCCAGCATTTTGTAAACGTGAAACAATCGGGGCTCCTTTTGATCACATCTTTTCATTTTCAAAACAATCCAAAGGAGGACAAGTGAGGAGCAGTGGCACTCAAAAGTAAAATAACCATGGTCTTTATTAACAGACCTTCAGCTGAGTGGAAATGGTTTCACCCTCTTTTAAGGACAATCTTCGTTCTGAGCTATTACTCCTCCAGTGAGGTGAGCAGCAATGAAGTTTCCCTTTGGATTTACAACCATTTAAAAAAAAATCATTACTGAACTCCAAAAGGAGGAATTCAAGGCTAGTTCAAACTACAATCTCTTTAATTGGCATGAAGATTGTGACACCTCTGGGAAAATAAAACAAACACAGGAGGGTTATAGGAGTTAGAACCTGAAAAGATCAATTACGTCATCCAGTTCATCTACCTGCTAATGTAAGATAACTCCTTTTGCTAAAGTATTGAAACTATATTTCTAAAAATGTCAAGGTACATGAACATGGAACAAGTGTTGAAGACTGACATAATGCACACTGTTTATCAAACAGAAAATTGTTTGCTAGCTCTGAACCTGGACCAAACAATTTTCTTGCAAAAAAAAAAAAAAAGAAAAAAAAGAAAAAGAAAAAGAAAAAAAAAAAGAGAAAATTAAAAAAATTTGCCTACCTTTCGTCCAAAGCTTTCCATACACTTCATTTTGTCCTTGTTAGTCTAAATTAAAAAATAAATAATTAGGCAAACAATACAACTATTTTATTTATAAGAAACATAATTAACTCTTCTGGATCAGAGGTGACCACTAGTACCAGTGTCTGCCTCTGCAGAATGCTAGTGCTGAAATTTTTGTGACAAATTTATGAAAATGTGAGCACCTGAAGTTAGATATTGAAGTTTGTGAAATTTTAAAACAGAAAGTTATTTTTAAAGATACAAGGTCAGATCCTCAGCTCATGAATTCAGACTTCAAATGTTAAATTCTGATTGGTTTTCAACAGTTGAAGATTTTAAAAAGCTATTGAAATTTCTATTTTTTTTAAAATACAGGTCATCTGTAGACTTAAAATTACAAATAAATATATTTTAAGCATTTTACTGAATACTGCTAATGCGAATCAATTTTATGAGGAAGGCATGCAGATACTATAGTGATGAGCAGTAGTATGAAATCCTAGGAGACACACTTTTTTGGGGGGAGGGGGGTAAATATCCAAGTACCATGTTTTACAGAATCTGTCAAATACAAATAGTGCCAGTGTTAAGATGCTGATGTCTAACTGTGGCCAGGTAGCTTTTGCTATTCAACTTTTGCTAATCTTGTGTTTCGTTCCACTGTGTTTTTCACACTGCCCTGGGTCACTTAATTTTCTTATAGTTGTCTGTGATGTCATAATCATGCTAATTCTTCTATTGTCCACAGTTTTCTAGAGAAAACAGTGCTGGATTTCTAATGTAAAAACCAGGACAAAAAAAATCCCACTTACAGGCAATGAAATCCTCCAGAACCCTTTCTTCTTACATCTTAAAAACTGAACCAGAAAACCACTCTGGCACAAACCCAATGTTTTCATGTGTGCTGGTCAGCTTTAACTCCATGTTTGTTACTCCATCTGTAATACTGGGATAATAATATTAATCTATCTACTTCACGGGAGAGTTATGAGGATTCATCAATTAATGTTCATAAATGTGTTTTGAAACTGGAATGTGATGTGTAGATGCTAAGTACCATTTTACTCTACAACCCAACATGCAATCACTTCACAGAGAGTGCTACAGAACTCCCGTTTTTACATATCAAAGCTCTAGTCTACTTATAAGAAATGACCCTCATTGCCATTGTATTTTTCTATAATATATCTTGAAAGGTCAGAGTTGGGCCATGCAACTTACAAAGTCGATTGGCTCTCTGTTTGGGGGCCTAGCGTCACAGCTTATTCTCTCTGAATTCTTCCCTTGCAGATTTGGAACACCTTCTTTGGTAGACGCTGCCTGATAATGCTCATGAGCATATTCTCCATTTACACTGGCTTTATCTACAACTGCTTCTCCAAATCTTTTCCCATGAGGTTACACAAGCACATAAGCAGTTATATTACCCATTACCCATTTCCATTTCATTTGTATAGCAACCAAATCATGGTATTCACATATTCCATTTTGCTTTCAGGTTTCCCAACCCTATTTGGACTAAGTCCAAACTGATATATATTTGTTTGTTTATATTGTTGGCTGAAGTAGATAACACGCCAGCTTTTGTGGCTCTTTCCATCACCAGATGTTCAGGCATGCTCCACAAGTCGGGTGCTAAAAACAGGCCCCACAGGACTTGCTGGGGGCCCAGCACTTTGCAAATGTCGGCCCTTGGTTTGGCGCCTAGATGGGATCTGAATGCTGGAATCTCTGACGACAGTCTAGTGACAATATCCACCACGCTTGTGGCCCTCTCCTCACTGCCTGAGCAGAACAGAGGCTCCCTTCCCGGAGGCTGCTGTGTGACTGGGCCCAGCTAGCCCTGGTCCTGCTCTGATCTGGTCTGGTCCAGACTCAGCCCTCCCCCTCCTTCCCAGCACTTTCTTCCTTTGCCTCTTTAGCAAACTTGAGCTGATGGGCTCCTTGAACCTTTATCCCACCCAGCCAGGAGAGTAGACTCCCTGGTCACCTCCCGCCCCCGCCTCCCCTTTCCCCCCGCCAGTGAATTTTCACAAAGATGCATTTTGGCTTCCTATCAAGGTGTTTTTGAGCCAGGCCTTAGGAGCCATTGTCTTGCCCTGCAGATCTTTATGCTAGGGCAGAGTGCGTGTATAACCCGCCAGCTTGGGGCTTCATCCCCACATTGTGTGGCTGTGAATGACCGTCGAGGGGTAGAGGGGGGCCAGAAAAGCACGGTCCTGGTTCTGATCTCACATCTGGTTTACGCTGGTGTCACTCCATTGTGCTCATTCTCGATTTACACCCGGCACAGTGCACACAGGGGCCCTGGACCCCTCATGGGGTCAGCGGGGCCGAGGGAGCCACTGGAAGGAAGAGGCGGGAGCCTGGAGAGGGGGCCAAGGCAGGGTGGATCTAGGGGCTGAAGGTCATTGCTACTGGTCAGTGACTGGGCTGGGAGGTACGGGGGTCTTGGCACAGTGCACACAGGGGCCCTGGACCCCTCATGGGGTTGGTGGGACCGCGGGACCCCCTGGAAGGAAGTGCCAGGGAGCTGCAGACCCACTGGCTGCTGGGCCAAAGCAGGGAGGGATCCAGGGGCCAAGGGGGCAGGGAGCGGCCCAGGAGATTCCACCCAGGGGCCTTGGACCTCTCGTGGGGTCGGTGGGGCCGAGGGATCCCCTGGAAGGAAAACACGGGGGCTGCGGACCCGTTCACCGCCAGCTGGGCAAGAAAAGTGGGGCTGGGAACGAAGAGGAGGGGCGGGGGCGGTTGCGAGAGGCAGGGGCCGAGGGGACTGGCCGACCGCCCCCGCCCAGTCAGCAGCGGCGCCCCACAGTGATACTTGTCTCTGGCTCCAGGCCATGTTTAGTTAAGCCCCGACTTGCCTTCAGTTTGGGTATTGATTGTGAAATTTAATATTTTTTATTAATCATTTAAGGGTTTGGGTTTTTTGGTGGTATTTTACATTAATTTTTTTATTTGATTAGGTAGGATTTCATTAAGTTTCTGTTGGATGATATTTTGGTTTATTTTTTCAGTTTAAAGCTGTGTTTGTATGTAATTTAAAGTTTTGGAGGTAGCATTTATTATAATTTTCTGAGGTTTAATAGGCTTCGGTGTGTTTTTTTATTTATTTTTTAGGGTATTAATATATTAGGCAATGTTTTTTATATTTTAAGGTTGAATGTGTATATATTACGGGATTTGATAGGGCTTTAAGGTTTTTGCTTAGGACATTTAATTTGTTTGTTAAAAAAAATTTAGTAATTGTATTTAGTATTTTTGTTATTTTTATTTTTTGCTTGGGACATGCAAGAGTGTTAGTGTTGTGTGCTGTTTAGGTGTTTATTTAGTGTAGTTATTTTTGTATTGGGGTGTTATAAATGGTGTGCAATGGGGGTGTTATGTTAATAATTTGTATTTTTATAAGATGTACTTTTGGTGGTTTTAGTATTTGGTTTTTAAATATTTTTAATATTAAATTTTTAATATTGTATTTTTTGGGCTTAGGAGTGCAATGTATAATTATATTTAGATAGGTGTTTATATATATTTGCAGAGGGATTTATTAATATTTATTGTGGATAGTATATTTTTAGTTTAGTAATAGGGTTTTCTTTATTAGGTGGAATATTTTTATGTAGTAATACTTAAAATTGGTTTTGTTGTAAATTATTTTAGACTGATTTTGCTATTATAATAGTGTATGGGGGGGGGGTTGGGTATAATTTACTTTGTGTAAATAAACCAAATTATTTGGGCTAGTTTTCTTTTTCCTGGGGGGGAAAGGGGTATTTATTTTGATGATATTAATTGATAGTTGCCTTTTAAAATTACAAAAAGGGGGCTCGGAGCTTCCAGGGAGTGTCCACCTAGGGTCCCTGGACCCCTCATGCGATCGGCGGGGCTGAGGAAGTACCTGGAAGGGAGAGGCGGGGCCTCGAGGGGGTGTGGGCCGAGGGGGCAGGGAGCGGCCCAGGAAATTCCACCCAGGTGGGGCATTTAAGATGCCGGGCCGGGCCAGGAAAGGGGGGGCTGGGAACAAAGAGGAGGCGGCCAGGGCGGGGGCCGAGGGGACTGGCTGGTGTTGTGCCGCAAACTGTGGTCCGATAGATTTGGTGCCCCGTCTCTATTTCTGGCATTTAAGATGCCAGATGACGTTTGCGGCACAACGCCGGCCGGCCTCGGACGCTCATTGGCCAGTTCCGCTCCCGGATAGAACACGCTTGTCTTTGTCCCCCCCGGCCCACGATCTCCCTTGGCCCTGGCCAGCACGAGACGACAACCAGCCACCGGGCGCCAAATTCAAACTGGGAAATGAAAAACGAACTGTCTCTGCATCCCGAGAGCAGCAGAGCTCAGCAGCGCCGGGGCCCAACAGGCAGGCAGCGGGGCGCACGACCTCCTGCCCCCACCGACACCGGGCAGGAGCGGCCCAGGATGAGAGCAGAGCTGAGAGGGGCAGAAGGGCCAGAGCGGTCCAGGGGCTGGGGATCAGGCTGCGGGCAGGGGAAGGGGAAGGTGCCTTGCTATCGGGAGTGGGGGCTGGGGAAGGGGCCCAGGATCTGGGCAGGGAGGGGATTTATAGGGCCCACTAGGCAGCGTTCCCTCCCTTGCTGCACACAGCCAGGAAGCTGCAAGGCCTTTGTCAGTGGTGCCCAGGGCATCCTACGAAGCCGCTTGCTTCCTCCCACACAGCTCTCTGGGCAACCTGAGGGGTTGTCACCGCTCTCTAGAGCTCGGGGGCTGGCTCCGACCCAAGCCTGGTGGAGCTCTCTGTGTGACACTGGGGAAGTGGGGGTTGCCATAATCTCACAGAGGTCGCTGTGTGACACAGTTGAAAATACCTATTGGCGAGCTTCTCTAACTGCTAGAAAGAGGCTGGGGTTGGATGTGTCGCTTGCCTCTATCGTGTAGGAAGGGGACTAGTTTATTTGTCTGTCAGTTTTGCCTTTGCCCTCTTACAACAGTACAAATGACCCTCTGAGAATTTTACGTCACTAACAGGCTGGATCCACTACACGAATGTGAAACCCTCTCCATTTTGGTTCATGCTTAAACTATCATTCTCTACTGTATATAATATGCATAATGCAAGCACTGTAGTTCCCATATCTGTCACTGGTGTTCATCTAAGGACAACCAACTATCCTTTCTCCAAATCACTATATATGGTCCTGCTATCTATCCCCCCAGTTCTAAATTTTAAAAGCATTTATCATCCATAAAGTCCAGATTAGGAATTTTATCCTGCCATTTGAGGATGATGAATTTAGTCCTGAACAATGCTAAGGAGAGACGTGCCTGGCTTCTAATATATTTATTTTAATCTCCCATGGGTGAAAACCCTCCTAGTTTATGGCGTTTTAAGCAGTTGACCATCTATAAAATAGGTATAATAATACTAACCTCACGGGTGTGGTTTCAGATCCTTGACTATCCAAGGAAACTATTTACTTGGTGCTGGTCATTTGTGCGGGGTTTCACAGTGTGTCGATAAATAAGGAGGTGCTGCTTGTTTTTCCTACAATCTGTTCTGACCTGTCCTTCCCTGCCCTGCAGTGGATATAGTATGCAATTCCTCCCTATGGACATAGGGACTGTTCCCTAGTCACAAGATAGATGGTGAGGAATCCATCCTTGGGACTACAGCTGTATGGAAAGGAAAGCCCCTCGTACCCCAACTCATTGGGCACCTAGCTTGAGAGACTCTTTAGCATGGGGGATGGCACCAGGTGAGTGAGCAGGGCTCTGGGTTTGTTTCCCTGCAGGCAGTGGAGAGGCAACAAGCAGCGGGTTGGATAACAGTCTGACTAACATCCAGGGGCTAGGGAAGATGAGCTCTGATGGAGAAGGAGAACCAGACACTGGTGCAGGAGACGATCAAGGTAAGGAGGGAGACGGTGGGGCATATAACTGAGGAACCTCTGGAAACTGAAGACAGGTCATGTGGATGAGAACACTCCAAGACAGCAGACCTGACACAGTCTGGGTAGCCTGAGCCTCCCCAAGCTGATCTGCACAGCAGGGTCCTGTGGCTAAAAGGATCTTCCCTGGAACATTCCTGGGTCCTTGCAACTTCCACACTGGTTCCTCTTTTTTTCTTCCAGACTGAAGAATACTCCATTGCTGCCACTGCTACTTCCTCCTCCTCATGGCAGGACTCGATATCAGAATGGCCCCCCTACTCCTACATAGCCCTGATCCAGTTTGTCATCAACAGCACTGAGAAGAAGCGCATGACCCTGAAGGACATCTACACCTGGACGAGGATCATGTCCCTTATTTCAAACATGTGGCAAAGCCAGGCTGGAAGGTAACATGCTCTGCTGGGGACCGCACCCATAGGTGTGGGCAAGAGGGTCTTAACACTAGTGGGATGCTTGGCTGAGGAATTGCTTTTCATTTGCATCCAAAGGAACAAGCACCTTGTGTAACAGGATGGAAACCGTTTCAAACGAAGGGCCCTCTTCAATTCCTGCTGTTCTCTTTTCCATCCCAAACACCAGCATCCTCTCTCGCCTCCTCTCAGGCAGGGCACTGGGCTGGCTGGACAGTGGGCTGGAAGCTGGGATATCTTCAGTGAGGGCACTAAAGGCCTTTAGTGATGCGGCTATAACTGGGTACCAGTTGAGCATGAGGGGCCATGGTCTGCCAGGACTCCATGGGGCAGAGTTCCCCTGCCTGGGCTGTAGCATCTGAGGGTCCCACCTATGCTTGGTAGCCAAAAACATTTCCTCTCCTCCCAGAACTCCATTCGACACAATCTGTCCCTTCATGATATGTTTGTCCGGGAGACGTCTGCCAATGGTAAAGTCTCCTGGACTATCAACTGCTATCTGACGCTGGACCAGGCATTCAAGGTGAGAGTCTTCTGGGAAGGAAAACAGATAGCCTTCTCAATTCCTGAACGCCAAGACATCTGACTGCATCTGATTTCAAAAGGGGGGGGAGGGACGAAGCCTCCTTGGCACCTGGCTCCATTCTCTAGACGTTGGGCTGTTAATTTGACAAACGGTGGGTTCTGTTCGAAGCAGGAGGTGCTCTGGATGGGCTGGAGCACCTCTGGGGCAACAGGGCTCTCCAGGTGCAGTGTAGCAATGTGAATGCTGAAAGAGGTAGAATAAGCTTTCAACCTGATGCTTTCCAGAGGCCTGCTGCAAACTCACATGGGAGCTAATGGAAAGACTCCCATTAACTTTAATGTACTGCATAATTGTGTTTCACCAGCCATGCAGGCAGAATTGCCCTGTGTAACCTGGGGGCTGCGGAAGGGTCTCTTTATGGAAGGAATGGAGACCTTCTCTTGCTGCAGTGATTTTTTCAGAGCAGGCAGGGTGAACACTTCCTGTGTTTTCTCCCTGGTGGGTGGGCGCGTTCAATAGCTGGGTACTCTGACTTGGGAACTTTATGCAAGAGTTAATGTCCCATATTTTCCCCCCTTTGGTTAGTAACTTCCTCTTATTTTTCTCCTTCCTGACGTCTTGCCGCCACAAGCCGCAGGGTCACCAACGTCGCCTGAGTGCTGTGAATCAGGAAGACTTTCTCGCTGGCTCGGGGCTTTTCCATTTGCCAATCATTGCAGAAAAGGGCAAGCTAGGGGAGGGGGAATGAGTCACCGCAGCTGCCAGTCCAATAGCTCCTTGCACACCTTTCTTGGGGAAGGAGGCCTGATATAACGGAGGGGCAAGTTTCTAACTGCCTACAGAAAATGTACTAGCTGGTAGATGATGATGGCTGGACCTTTGCAGAAGCATATAACAGCTGCATGTGCATATCTATAGGCGCAGCGAGGTGCCAGCAGCTGAATATTGGCCTGAAATGTGTTTCCAGAGAACAAACCCAGGCAGAAGTGTCAGGTACAACTCTCTCTGGCAGCAACTCCTCTCCTTTCTGGGCTGTGGCTTCAGAAGGGGCAAAAATTTCTGTGCACTCCTTTCTTCCCCCTGGAACCTGGCAGCAGCATGACTTCTGACAAGATGGAAGTTGGTGAGGCCTCCTTCACCTCCAGCATTGTAGTGATAACAGATGTGCAAGCAGCTAGCCAGACTTGCCTCCACTTCCTTTCCACCTGCTTAGATCTGCTATTCCTCGTCCCCTCTGCTGTTCCACTTGAGCATTTTGGGCTATGGTTTGTATGAAAGATACTACACACTATAAAGCTGTACTGTTCACCTTTCCTCAGGCAGTGGAATCAGATCTGATCTGATCTTTCCTCAGGCAGTGGAATCAGATCATTTCTCCTGGAGTAGAGTCCACAGCTGGAGAAGCTCCATCATGCCAGCTCACTCGCTACAAGGCTTTTGGGTGGCAGCTGGCAGAGGGATGGCAAAGGCATGCAATGGCAGGTGGCACACAGCTGGCACGGTATCTGGGTGGTAACAACTGCTCTCTCAGCACAGGCCTCTGGATCCATGTTCCTAAGTGAGGCAACTGAACTGAGATGGGGGTCTTCTCATTAACTCTCTTTTCCCCTCTTTCTCATCCCACAATGACCATAGGAGCAAAAACGACACCTTCCAGAACTCCAGAAGAATGCAGGGGGCAACAGCAGCAACAAAACTGAGCCGCAGAATGCATGCGAGTGTGTGCATCCGTCTGGGACAGAGCGAGAGCCAGTCCCCTAGCCAGTGTGATGGGCGCTTGATCCTGAACAGCCATTCCCAGTCCGTAGGAAAAGAAATGGAAATTGCTCTCCAGCTTTGCCTGCTTGCAGGTTTCCCACGACTGTTCCTGTCTGACAGGTTTGGAGCTGAGGGCAGGGCTGCTGCATCTGAGAGAGAAGACGTCCCAGGGTGGGGGAGACCTGATACAGGGACCTGGTCCTCAAAGGGAGCAGGAGCTGAGCTCTGGTGGGAGCAGCATCCCAACCCAAGGCAGCTTGGTTTGGGGGCTTGTTCACCAGAATCCTGGGTTGCATGGGCTATAAGCTCAGGACTTGCATCTCCATAACTATGCAGAAAAGGCAGGAAAGGGGTGAGCCTCTCCTTGGAATTAGCTGGTTACTTTTTGGGATTGAGGATGGTTCAAATTCCCCAGCTTTTGACTTGCTAGTGCCTGAGGTGTGTGGGGATGGGGAGGTGAAGAGGCTCCACAGAGCAGGACACTAGCTGATCCATTCTCTTCCTTTCCAGACCGAAAGATGAAGCCTTTACTTCCTCGTGTGAGCTCCTACCCGGTTCCAATCCAGTTCCCCATGAGCCAGTCTCTCGTCCTGAAGTCCCCCCTGAAGATGCCTCAGCCCATGGCCCAGGGAGCCTCCCTCAGTAGCTCAGAGACCATCCGGAGCAGCAAGCCTGTACGCATTGCTCCAAAGGTCAGTGTTTCTGCTAGTCTTGAGTTTGTGGGGCCAATCTCTCCTGCTTTCCAAAGGGTTTTCTTGTTCGCCCTCTGTACTGCTGTGAAACATCAAATAAGGATGTCTGGTATGTGTGACCATGCCATTGTAACCCTGCTGCGGACAGATGTCAGCAGATATTCCCTGTGCTTATGGCTCCTAAAGGGAAAGCCCTACTTAGTGTAAGCGGGAGAATGGGCCCGCTATTGTGGGGAACCTTCCTTGCTTGTACAATACCCCAGTAGAGTTGGTTAGCAAAAGGATCTGAGTCCCTGCTCCCACTCCCTTTACCCAGAGGCCCCACTTGACCTCGAGGGCTCCCCTGGTGGGGTGCCCGTAACCCGGACAAGGCTGGGCCCAGGATTTCTGGGGCTCGACCCCCAATCTTGCCGTGGTCCCTGAGGGCAGGGGTAGGGTGTCCCCACTCTGGGGTACTAACTCTGCGCTGGGCACTTCCCTGATCCACTGGTCATTGCATACCATGCAAAGCAATACAATTTATTACACAAACAGCAATCAAATCAATTAAAAAAATAAGAAAAGAGTAAAAAGGCTAAAGGGAAACATCCCAGCACTGTCCCCTGGCCCGTGGCACCACACACAGTGTCTCTGGGGTTCACAGTCCGTGTCACACGTCGCAGGCCCACTGTCCAGGCCCTGGCTATGCTGCAGGGATGCAGAGTCAGCCCTCTGCTCTGGCAGTAGCCACACACTCCCAAAGTCCCTTTTGTTCTCCCCAGCTGCTCACCACACCCAGCTCCAGACAGCTCCTGCCCCAGCTCGATCTGCTCCGTGCAGCCTTAGCTTTCTGGGATGCCCCTCTGCTCTGCTGCTGTAGGTTGGGTCAGCTTGGCTCCATTCAGTTTTCTGTGCTCCTCTTCCAGCCTTCCAGCTGCTGGCTGCTTTGTCCTAGCTCAGGTCAGTTCTGGCCCTGCACGTCCCAACAGGCAGCTCCAGCTCACAGGGAAGGCTGGGCTACCCCCACCCTCCTGGCTCTGTCATTAGCCTGCCCGCCCTGTCAATCAGGCTGACCTGAGTTGGGCTCTCTCCACTGGCCCTGGGAGCTGTGTCCGTTCCAGGGTCCTGTTTCCTCCAGAGATGGCCAATCAAAAAGACCCACTAAGTTTCAGTAAGGGGATAATAGACCCCTTACATTTGTACTGTAGAATTTAAAATGTTTTCTGTTGTTTAAATTTATTTTCAGTGATGATAATTGTAACAAGTTGGCTTTACCCTTTATGGTCAAAGTCCTGTGCCCAACCAACCCCAGTTACTGAGGAGCCAACCTGAGTCAGATCACCTGTCTCACTATAAAGAGCAGCAGGAAGTGGAAGGGGGGAGATGAGCTCTGAGATTTAGAGGAACTGCAGAGAAAGGGAGGGACTGCCAGAGACAGGAAGACTGGCAGCAGTTTGGAGGAGATACACCTGATGGCACAGACTAAGGCCGGCAGGTTAATTCCCTCATGTTGTTTTTCATTCTGGTTTACTTTTTGAAAAATTAAGCCCTGCAAGACTGATCTGTGTGGATGTCCCATTCTGGGAGAACACGTCTTCAAGTTCTCTGGGCTCCAAAACACACTGAATTCAAAGACTGCAAGATATAATAAAATGATGGCAGATCTTGTCACAGCATATTTAATGCAAAGATAAATATAGATACATCCTTCATTAAAAGATATGTGGAGATCTATTTGAATACTATTTGAATACGATATTCTATAATTCTGAAATAATAACATAAACAGTTAATTACCAATCAATATTAACAATCCTTTATTTTGCATTTAAAAGAAATCCTATTACAATGAATATACTCTGATAACATGTATCACAATCACATTCCATTCCATTTGTCATTTGAGTGCCTAAATCTCTCTTTGTTGAAATCATTGCCTTTCTGTAGTAAAAGCACTATGTATGTATGTGTGTATGACTCATGAGTGCCTAACATCTCTCTTTGTTTTTTCAATCATCATTCAGTATTGCTGGGAAATAGACTTTCTGTGTATTTCTGCAAAAATAAAAGCACATATGTAGCATGTGGCTAATCATAATTTTTACAAAGACAAACTGAAGGAAAGAGAGAATGTATGTTTTAATTCTGGGCCTGATGCTGATCTCACTTACGTGAATGTAAATCAAGAGTAATTTCCTGAACAAACATTAATGTAAAACCACTATAAGATCAGAATCAGTCATTGCATGTCTTTATAGGATATAGAAAAATGACCGATGTTAGTAGGTTCTTCACATTAATCTTGGGATGGGAATAGAGGAGAAGGCCATAATACTGTTCCTTTTCAGTATGTTTTTGACTCTGTTTCGGAGATTAAGTGTCCAGACCAAAGCCGTGGGTGGGATCAGCAGCAGAAGCTATAGTATGGGTACAATCTGATCTCACTTTACACCTATGTAACTCCATTGGCTTCTGTTAACTTAGTCCAGATTTACACTGGCATCAGGCCCAATGGAGTTACACCTACGTAAAACTGGCGTGAGATGAGCATGAGCCCTTAAGTGACATTCTTCTCTCTACATGCCCTGCCAAGGACTGATGTTAATGTTGCTTAACACAGTATTAGGTCCAACTGTATTTTCTGTCATCTACCTTCAGAGCTGCTGTAGAGCACAACCAGGAGCCAGCAGACAATGGAATAGAGCTTCCAAATTAGCCATAGATCATGGGTTGTTGAAGGGCTAGAAGGGAGCGCTAAGGGAGAGAGCTGAATGCATGACAGTCCTGCAGATCCCTGATCTTAACTTCCTGGCTAGTCTTCCATGGTAGTCTTTGCATGTCTCTGTTCTTCTCAGAAAGCAGGAGGCAAAACATATGGGCCCTTATGAAGTGCAAATAGGTATTTTCCTGTAAACGTGTGTAAATGTGTTTTAATAGCACATTGGGCTACGCCTCCAACGGGCAATCTCTCAGCCTTGTGTTTTCGAGGTCAGAAGGGCACAATAGCAGGCAGCACTTGAGACACTTAGGCCCATCCACTGACATTAGTTTGTATGCATTGCTCCATGTTGATTTCGATATGGAGTTCCAAATGTGTCTTCATGCTGGCACTGCGGGCTCTTAGAAGATCTATAGTGTAATGTGAACAGGCATATCCTGGCACTGACCTACAATGCAGAATACCCATTGATGCCAAATTATATCATGGCATTCCTGTACATGGGTTGAGGATAGTAGTACTTAACACTGGTGTCAGGGCAGCTCCCACAGAAATTAGTGATAAAACTATCCCTGACTTCCATGGGAGCAAGAACGAGACATAATGTAGGTTGTGAAATATTTCAAAATATTTTCAATATTATTGAACATCTAACTCCTAGTTATTTTATTACTTTTATTAGCCATAATACATTTAATTAAATATTTTGGGAGGAATTTTTGAATATTATGACAAAATTTAAACCTTTATTTTAGTGTCAGTGCAAGATTATCTTTATGTATTTATGAATGATGAAAATCAATTGTCACAATGCATGTGCAATGCTGTGACAAAATCAGTGGACCTGAATATGCAAGGAGGCATCTTAGGATACCAGCTGCATATGCATGCATGGTTTTGAAACAACACAAAAACTATTGCTATCCTTGACAATAATTGATAAATCAGTAAAAAAGAAATACAATCATGTAACTCAATCCAATATATCAATAAGTCAAAATACAATAAATGGACTTTTTCAAAACCCAATATAAAATGTACTCTTTTCATTCAGAGCTTTGAAGTTTGCTTTTGATGTGACTTAATGGTTAGAGTATAATTAAAAATACTGTATATTTAATGGCTACATATAGCTCTACAAATAAGTATCATTGGTACTGTAGACATATATCGGTTTTAAAACTATCTCAAATTTACCACCCATCAAATATTAATTATTCCGGCAATTCTATTTCACAAAGGTAGATTCAATGAAATGTTAAAATAGTTATTCGATACATTCGTTAATTTTCTACTGGCATCTGGATATGTAGAACTTCTTTTCTCATTAATCAAATTCTTCTTATGGGACCCTATTATCACATCTCCTATATTTTGTCATCCTAAAATACTTTGCACTCACCACAAAGGACATGAAAATTCATGAAAGATCTACAGAAGATATGTTTGTATTTTCTGATATAAATACAAATCAATCAAAGCTTACTTTTTTATTGTAACTCTAACTAGAGTTCAAAGTGTGTTTCAAAACTCCCAAAATCTACCAAGAAGAAAAATGAAATACCTTCTCGTCCCACTACATGGTGGTGCCTCCAGGTCAGGGCTGAGATACTGCAACAGAGAGTGTAGGCAAACTTTTGCTGCATTTGGCTGCCAGAGAGAGAGCAAGATGAGTTCAGCTTGTATGTGCTTTCTCCCCTGCTTGTGGATATTAACTTAACTGTATTTAAAAATGTGAGTAGATATACACAATTTTACAGTGCAGTCTAGTAGTACTAGCCTATCTCCACGAAGAATGGGTTCAAGAAAGAAAGATTATATCTTAATGATTTCATCATTATTGATGATTTTAATAGGGTCCTGACTTTGCAATTTTTGCTAATGCAGATTGCCAATGAAATGCAAAACTGGAACAAAGATTAAAGCGGTGAATCATGTGTTTAATGTGACTGATTCTGAGTTGGTTCTTTAGGGATGATGGTTCATTTAATTAACATCACCTGTGTTTTGCAACACTTTTCACTGTGAAGGGTATTAAAGTGCTATAACATTGTTCTTATTCAGCTGACGTGCAGATACCTCTGTGGTGGAGGATGACAGCCAGTTGAGGCTTAGCACATCGCACATCACTTGGGAGAGAGGAAATTGTGGTTAACTGTGTCAGAGCAAAACTCTGCTCTTATAATAAGGCCCATTAAAGCTGTAATGATCATGAAGAGCAGATCGGGAGGGGCTTTGTGGATAATGGCTTTGGAGGTTTTACTCAGGGAGAACTCCCAGTGCAGTCTTCCTCTTGACGTCAGTAAGGAGTGCAGCACACACAAGTCAGCAGGAGTTTGCCTGAGAAAGAACTGCATAATTTGCTCACTCATGTTCATTGCAATGGGAATTTCGGAAGGAAGGGATCCGCAGGGTCCGTGAGCCACACACGGGAGGGGGCGTGTGAGAACTGGGGGAAGCTCATTGCAAAGGGGAGGGGTCCGTGCTAGGTGGGGGCAGGGAACCCTGGAGGGGGCGAGGGGCTGGTGCTCAGGCACGGGAGCAGGAGGCCCATCAGCCCCCACGAGCGCTGACAGGAGACAGGGGCAGGATGGTCCCGAGCCCCCGCCCTGGCAGCTGGCAGCACGGACCGAGCACCCAGCACAGCTGTTCAAAGCAGGAGCGCAGCGCAGCGAAAAGGCGGCGGCAGCTGTAGGGCGGCGGCTGAAGGCAGGAGGCGGGTCGGCAGACGGGCACTTACTTCGCTCAGCGGGACGGGCACACGGTGCAGGCCGGGCTCCGCTCCGCCACCGCCGCCTCCTTCTCCCGCGGCAGCAGCAGCCACTAGCCGCGCCCCGCCCCGCCCCGCCCGCTGAGGGCCAGGCGCATTGGCTGGAGGGGCTGTCACTCTTCCACCCCCTCCCCCCGTGGGGGCGGGGCGGGCTCTGAGCGCGCGGCAGAGCACGCAGTGTGAAGTGTGTCCAGGGCGGGGAGACGCAGAGCAGCACGTGGCCAAGAAAAGGCTGTGGAGGGAAATGGAGGCAATCGCTGCAGACGCTTTATCTCGTGGCACAGTGACGGGCCGGTCATGGTGTCTGTTTTGAAGTGATCTTATTTGTCTCAAATCCTTCTCTGTTGAAAATACCGTGTTTCTGGAGCAAAAGACACAAAGCAAAACAATTCAGTGTTAATGATATTCTTGTTGCATATGCAAAAGGTCTTTGCAAGCGTTTCTTCTCCCTTTTCACCATCCCAACCTGCAGAACTCTTCACTGTCACTGCAAATCACTCACTTCTAAAAAGACAAAACACCATGGAAACTCATTTGCACCCAATAAGCCGGAGTGTGGCACTGCATGCACGTTGTGTTTGCATTTCTCTCTTTTGCACTCTTTCCCATTTGAATTGAGCTTGCATTCATTTTGCCAGGCGGCTCTGTGAGGCTGCAGATGTTGCCCTGTGTTTAAGAAATCCATGAGACAGATCTGAGTGAACCACTTCAGGTGGATTCTCTGCTCCGTTCGATGTCTAGCTGGTATTCTCAGCTTGTTATCAGGATAGATGCATTAACGCAGGGCTGGACAAATTTGCCTCGGAGTTAGTAGCCAGCCCAAAAATTAAGGAGCCAGGCAACGTGGGTCCAACGGTGTGGCGCCCTGGCCAGAGCACAGCAGCCGCTCTCCCCTCTCGGCCCCGCTCTGGAAGTGTTGCCCCGCAATAAAAGTTAGACACACTGATGGGGAACTGTATGCAAGCTTGCGCTGCTACTGCCCAGGGTGCACCGTGTGTAGCTACAGATCATAAAGCTGTGCAGAACAGCGCGGCAGCATCACAAGCCGGCGGTATCACACAGAAAGGTGTCACTTGTTGACCCAGTGAGAAGCCATCGCAGAACTTTATCCTACCGATTGCATCCTTTTTGTCTTGTCCCCCTCCCACCCAAATAACTGCACACACTGCTGCACCCCCACGGCATTTTAATGCCAGCTCCTAGCAGCATTTGCAAAGAGAGAACACGTCTTAGCAGTAGCGCTCTCTTGCTGCGCTGCTGTGCCGCTGACCACTCCGGTGGCCGCCTTGCAGCCATGGCACGACTCGGCCCGGAGGAAGCCAGTTGTCACGCAGCTGCATCATAAGTATGCATCATATTTTCTTTAAAGTATGCTCAACTCTTAAAAGCAATGATGTAATCACAAAGCATTGTAAAAATTTGCCCTTTACCTTTTAGCTTCTGCACATTGTTACGCTGCATTCTGCTAGACTCTTGAATTTATTTATCTTAACTATATTAACTGAATAAGGATATGCACTGAAGCATAAATTATAAAATCTGCTGCTGGGGTTGTATGAGGCTTTTTTGCTTTTGTTTTCTAAGTCAATTGGTGATGTATGCACTTCTGTTTTGTAAAACCATCCGCAGTCATATCAAACTGCCTAATATCTGCAAGTCGTTTAAAATGAAGTGACTCCATGATCTCTTAAATTGCAAAACTACAAACAATACACTAAGTATGATTTCTTAAGTGCTGCATGAATTAGTGACTTCTCCCCAACTGCAAGCTTAACTTAATTCATCCGCAAGTTTTTAAAACTGAAAACTTTTGACTCAAGACTTTAGCTTACATTTTAGAGAGAATATTAAAAAACCTGTTTACACAATAGATATGCAAGCATTCAGAGATCTTTAACTCATTTTTAACACCATTTGTTACTTATCAGACAACTAAATACCAATAGTGAAACTAATGAGAATGGTTAAAGTAGCATTTAAAGCTACTCAGCCTGAAATGGTAGTAACTAAGTAAACAAAACTAGAAGTAAGATCCAAAGACTTCAATGCCTCTGACAAACAGACGAGCGGCAAACAGACGAGCGGCTAACAGAAGGAGGGAGTTTGCCTAGGATCTGTCCGAGAGGAGCCCAGGTGAGTGCTACGTGAGGGGAGCTGTGTTGTTGTGTATGCTGTGCTAGAGGGGTGAGTATCTGAGAGACCAGTTGTGTGACTGGTGCAAGTTACAGCTGACTGTGTGTGTGTGTGCTTGTGACTGGTGCAGTTACAGGGACCGTTTGGCAGTTGAGAGTGTGTCTGATTGATTGATTGGGAGTGCTTTGATCCAGGTGGGCTTTGAGGGGTTAATTGCAGGGGCGGGGCTTTGAGGGGTAATTGCAGGGGCGGGGCAACTGCCCCAGCCTTATAAAAAGCAGCCAGTTGCGAACCAGCTGGGCGGCAAACAGACGAGTGGCTAACAGAAGGAGGGAGTTTGCCTGGGAGTTCGCCTGAGGAGAGAGCCCACAGCGGGTTTTTGCCTTTCAGACATTGCTGAGCAGGGAATACAGCATCTGAAGAGGCTCTCAGAGGAAAGATATGGAGAGTGAGCGATCTGTTGTTGTCACCTGCACTGGATGTGCTATGTTTGTCTTCCTCCCACAGGATAGAGATGACTTCATCTGTACCAAGTGCAGGCTGGTTTCCATATTGGAAGAGAAGGTTAAAGGACTAGAGACCCAAATATCAACCCTGCGTTGCATTAAAGAAAATGATGTCTTTCTCCATCGGTCACAGGCACAGTGTAAGGAA
>NW_027131243.1:0-2205 GCF_026122565.2 Emydura macquarii macquarii | reverse complement strand
AGATTTCTTGAGTGAGCCCAGTTAAGGGAAAGCCTAGCTGGGATCAGAGCCTATTTAGCAGCTGCCTGGTGCTAGAGCCTAATTAGATTCTCCTGTCAGAGCTGCCTTGGGGCAAGTAGGTCTGGGGTAGAATATTTTTGTTACTCAACTAATTTGGATCCTCTCTCTTTTGGGCTGTGCAGCTGAGTCAACTATGAAAAAGGCTGTGAGAAAGGCTTAGCTCCAGGAGGAAGCAGCCCAGAGATCCACCAGAGGGTCTGGGCAAACAGATTGAATTTATTTCATACAGGACTCCTGGGCTAGAACCTAGTGTATAAGATGGATCTGGGTTCCTCTAGTGGCCAATCTAGGGTGATGTGAAGACCCTGGTGCCAAGGGCTGGCAGGCCCAAAAGCCTGAAGTTTGGTTGAACCTGTGGTGTGATGGTACCAGGCCATTAGCATGTTGGACTTGAGTTTCCTGGAAGGGGCAGGACTAAGTGATGGGGCTGGATGGCCAAGTCACAGGAAGAGGCAGATCACTACAAGTTCAGAGCAGCTGTTGGCAGAGGGCACCAAAGGAGGAGACCTGCTGCTGTACCTAGCTATGAGGGGTTATCTCTGTGGTGAGTAAGCTTTTCCACACACCCCTTCAGTGAAGTATCTGGCTCCAAAATCTTTGTCTATGAAGATAAAACTTCCTTCTTCACATGGTTATCTTACATGGTTATCTGTGAGGAAAATGAGGCACAGAGAGACTTGTTATGTGCCCACGGTCAAACAAAAAAGTCTGTAACAGGCCAAGAAGTAAGGCCCAGACCCTCAATGGTATTTAGGTGTCTGACTTCCAGTGAAACCAAGACTAGTTATGCACCTAAATACCTTTTTGAGACTCTGGGCCTGAACCTCAGTTTCCTAAATCACAGTCCAGTGCCTCAACTACAGACTAGCCTTCCTCCTTAAAATGGACACAATCCAAACCATAAAGAGCTTTCTAGATTTAAAAGCAATTCCTTTAGCTGGGCCTAGAAATAATTAGAAAGCCAGTACAAAGTAAGAAACACTGGTGCTGTCTCTGCAAGAAACACAGCTAAGTAAACAGAAGCCATGTTATACACTAGCTGAATAAATCTTCAGTTGTGACCCCAGGTAAAGGTATGGATAACTGTCATTGGGCTACACTCATCTAGCCAAACAACTGGGGGGGGGGGAATCACTGATGGCTACAGCTGTTATTGGCTCACTTACAGGCAGATGAGGATCAAATGGGTCTCCAGAACAGTGTAATGTATCTAAAAGGGCAGAAAGGCCCCTCTATCAAGGGGATGAATATCAATTTTACTATGTAATCATGGTATATTTTTCCAGGCCAGCATCAGTCTTGCTTCAGTCAATCTCCTGTTACCTCCTCCACACACACACACACACACACACACACACACCAGAAAAACCCAAAATGTAATTCAGTAAGAGCCCTTGCACAGCAGAGCCTGCCTTCTCTACAGCTGGTGAGAGGTGAAATAGCTAACATTAACATTTACACTACTAAAATTAGTCTTGTGAATTAACATCTCATTGAAATGAATGGGGTGAGTTCATATTTCTCTTAGAGCTATTGTCTCAGGCTGCAGACTTGAGAAGATGACTACATTAATTTACATTCTGTTCATAGATGGAAGGAATCTTCACAACCATAAGGACTAACGTGACAGGGCTATAGACCTCATCCTATCTCAGCAAGGGTTAATGTGGTTTAATTGACCTGAAGCCCCCCTGGCTGCACCTGGAGGGTGGACCAGCCCCACTTAAAGATGAGTTTCAGCTGAGTGGCTGCTGTGAAGGCAGAAAGTCTGCAGCAGTAGGAGACTGCAGGGAGAGACAGAGGAACATTGTAGTTACTCTGGGTGGTAGAAGTAGATAAAGCTGTGGGAAATAGGAAGGGTTCTTTAGGTGAGGAGGAAGCATAGAAAGAGAAGCTACTTAGAATCCTGAGGATTGGAACAAGCTCCTGTGGCTGACCCTCAATCATTGATAAGAACTGCCTTTCTGGAGAGAAGCCCTAGGAAGGGTTGCTTGCTTGATACAAAGAGCCTGGGAAATGGCTGAAGAAAGGCTAATAGTTGGAAGGAGTTCAGAGCAGCAGCTGTAAGAGAAGACCTTGTCTGCTTGTTCAAGGGTCCCTGGACTATAACCCAGTGTAGAGGGTGGGCCTAGGTTCCTGTACTAG
>NW_027131242.1:0-22235 GCF_026122565.2 Emydura macquarii macquarii | reverse complement strand
AGTCAGCTGGGAAATCACACACTGTCCCTGGGCGCCCCAAAGGCAACACTGCTCCTCTCGCAGGCACTGAGTTTTCAGCTCTCAGTCAGTCAAGCCAGGCTGGAGAGCAGCCCCGTCCCAGCTGGTGCAGCCTGAGCAGGAGACCCCCCGGCCCAGCTCTGCCAGCGTCTAGCAGACAAACGCCTCCGTTGTTCAGTCTGTTCTCAGGAGAGTGAATCTTTCATCAGCCAGGCTCAACACAGCTCTGCTGCCGTTTGTTCACACAGCGGGACAACATTTCATTGCCCTGCAATTACCACTCAGGTGATGTGTGCCCAGCACCAGCCAGACGGATGGTTTCCCGTCATGCTCAGCACCTAGGTGTGCTCCTGCAGATACGGAGCCTGTGCAAATCACGTGCCCTGAGCAGGGGGAGCCCATCAAACCTCGCCTACATCAGTGCGGGGCACGATCTCCTCTGGACCTGACACGCTTGGCACGAGCCGGGTCTCACTGGGACGCCAGCAGGGACGGCCTGGCCAAGGTGGGGTCACGTCTCCCTCTGGCGCCGGCTCAGGAAGGGCATGTTCCTGACTCGTCTTACAGAGCAGCTCCCACAGCTCGGTGGCAGGGCCAGGCCGAAGGTCTCTGGGTCGCTCCCTGATGCTGGCTGGCCCGTGGCCAGGGAGTCATGGCACAGCACCTGAGGGGTGGGGGTCCCCGTGTATGGCTGTGTGGGGTGCTGGGTGCATGTGGATGTAACCGTGGGGCTGGGAGGTCCCTGTGCTCATGCTCTGGGGGACGGGCGGACTGTGGTTTCTGTTGTCCCGCTCTGTCTGTCCCTGCAATGCTGTGTCGCAATTGCTCTGCCCTGTCGCTAGTGTGGAAGCAGTTGCTCCAGGTGTGCATAGAAGAGTGGCAGGTAACAGACCCATCACCCAGCAGGCCTGTGTCCGGGCTGTGGGGACGGGGCAAGGCCGTCGGCCGGGACCTCAGCTCGGAGCCACGGAAGGTTCCTCTCCACATGGAGCCGGGAGAAGGGAAACCCCCTTAGCAGGGCGTGTCTGGCTGGGCAGGCAGCTGGCCCAGAGACAGCGCCTCCCCAGGGCAGCTGTTATGCTGAACCCTGGCTGCGTCTCCATCTGAAGCTGGTGCTGGAGGTGGCCAGGGCTCAGTGCAGAGCCAGGGGCTGGCACCCCAGGGATTCGGTGATGCCAGCAGGGCCCAGGGTGTGTGTGTGTCTGGGCCGGGTGCGCTGGGGGCGCGTGGAGGTGCAGAGGGAGGGAGGCAGCTCTACCCACTCCCCCCATTGCTGCTGGGGGTGGGGAGAGGCGCTGAACCGGGGTCCTGTCCTCACAGCCCTTGCTGCCGGGGGAGGCAGCGCCCCAGAGCAGGGCTGGACTCTCTCCTGCTGCTCCCTGCAGTGGAGCAATGGGGAAACTGGCTTGTCTCTTCTTGTCCCAGGCTGAGTGCCAGGACCACGGGCATGGGGCCCATCTCGCCTCCATTCACAGCGCTGAGGAAAATGATATTCTGGCCCGTTATATCAAGAGGCAACACAAAGAGAGCCGTCACGTCTGGATCGGACTCAGGGATACTAACAAGGTGAGCACGTGGTGCCCGCTCTGGTCAGTGTGAGCTGGGCCAGCCTCTCCCCAGGCCCTGTCCATGGCCCCTCTGTCTCCGGCGCATCTCTCGAGCTGTGTAATCTGGGGTTTACAGGGTCTCTCCTCTCCTTGTCTCTGCAGAATCTAACCTGGAGATGGGCAGATGAATCCCAGATGAACTTCATTGCTTGGGATAACGGGCAGCCTGACGGTCCAAAGAGAAAGGACGAGTGCGTAGCATTACCTGATTATAGAGGTAAGCAGGGAACTCAGCCCCACATGCTCCTTCCGGGGGGTCCCTGGCAGCCTCCGACCTCACAGGGGCTGAGATACTGATCCGGGCTGGCCCCAGCGCGCTCTGGAGTGCAGATCCTTGCTTCTCCCTCTCCCCAGCCCCATCCTGGGAGGGCAGTCAGGAGAGAACCCCTTCTCTCAGCTGGGAAACGTCCTGCTTCCCAGATCCTGGCTCAGTCTGTGCCTGCCCCAGTGCCAGGCAGAACAGACAGTTGCACACGCAAACACACACACACACGCACACCCCTGGCCCAGAGGGGGGCTGTGCTGAGCTTTGAACAGTTCTGAGCAGCTGTTGCACCCCTACTCCACGGCAGCAGGGTGTCGAGCAGGCAGAACTGTGCAAACAGGGATCCACACACTGATTTGGGGACCGGAGCTGCATTTGCTCCCTCTCACGGGGTTGTGTTACTCACAAGCATTCACACACCCTGTGACTGGCGGCTGAGCCCACCCGGGGACAGATGTTGCTGTGGGTGTAGCCAGACCCTGGCGTGCAGGACCTGGAGGGGTGCCTGGCTGTGGGGCCAGCTCACTCAGCACGGAGGGAGGCAGCAGCCCAGTTCCTGAGCGGGTGCCCCCGGTCCCAGGGCAGGGTTCTCGCTCTCCTCTGCCCGCTGCCTGGTGTGGGGGGCACGTGGGGCGGGGGAGGTAAGAGCAGTAGCACATGGACCAGCCGTCTCCCCTTTCACACTGAGCCTCGGTGTCTCTTTGTAGAATGGGGCTGCCCCCACCTGGGGCGCTCAGGGCTCAACCCACCCTCCTCTGCCTCGGGGCCCTGCACCGGAGCTGGGATCTTCTCCGAGGGGCTGGAACGGGGCTGGGGAGAGGTCACTGCATGGCAGGAACAGCCCAGCCTGCCCCACCCCACGGGTCTTTTCTGGTTTTCTTTCTAGGTTTCCAGAAATGGCACGATTATTCCTGTGAAGAAAAGTTCTCTTTCCTTTGTAAGCACAGCCCCTAGGAAAGGAAGCTCGCCCGCACCGGGGGCTCCCAGCACCTGGGCTGTGAGTGAATCGGGTCCCGCCAGCTCCCTGGCAGACCAGCTCCTGTGTCCCCTGGTGCAAAGTCCATTCCGCAAAACATCGCTATGTTAATCCCTGTCACTGCCGCTCCGCTCTGCCCTGTCGCTCTCTGTCGCACCCACCCTCTCCTCTTCTCATCCATCCCAGCACAGTGACCTGACAATAAACTTTCCCTGCAGCTTTCAGCTCTGTGTGTGTCTCCTCTCTCTTGTTCCAATGGGGGGAGTGGGTAGAGCTGCCTCCCTCCCTCTTCACCTCCACGCCCCACACCGCACCCGGCCCAGACACACAGCCACCCTGGGCCCTGCTGGCATCACCGAATCCCTGGGGTGCCAGCCCCTGTCTCTGCATTGAGCCCTGGCCACCTCCAGAACCAGCTTCAGATGGAAACGCAGCCAGGGTTCAGCATAACAGCTGCCCTGGTCTGCTCTAGTCAGCCTCACCTCAATCCCTAGAAAAATCATGGAGCAGGTCCTCAAGGAATCCGTTTTAAGGCACTTGGAAGAGAGGAAGGTGATCAGGAACAGTCAACACGGATGCTTTCTATGAAGAAGTGACTGGCTCTGGGGATGTGGGGAAGGCGGTGGACGTGATATACCTTGACTTTAGCAAAGCTTTTGATACAGTCTCTCTCAGTATTCTTATCAGCAAGTTAAAGAAGTATGGGTTGGATGAATGGACTATAAAATGGATAGAGAACTGGCTAGAGCACAGGGCTCAACGAGTAGTGATCAATGGCTCCATGTCTAGCTGGCAACCGGTCACAAGCGGAGTGCCCCAGGGGTCGGTCCTGGGGCCGGTTTTGTTCAACATCTTCATTAATGATCTGGAGGATGGGGTAGATTGCACCCTCAGCAAGTTTGCAGGTGACACTAAGCTGGGGGGAGTGGTAGATACCCTGGAAGGTAGGGACAGGATACAGAAGGACCTAAACAAACTGGAGGATTGGGCCAAAATAAATCTAATGAGGTTCAACAAGGACAAGTGCAGAGTCCTGCACTTAGGATGGAAGAATCCCATGCACAGCTATAGACTGGGGACCGACGAGCTGGGCAGCAGTTCTGCAGAAAAGGACCTGGGGGTAACAGTGGATAAGAAGCTGGATATGAGTCAGCAGTGTGTCCTGGTTGTCAAGAAGGCTAATGGCATATTGTGTAGGCTTGTGGCCCTATTTCTATTCTCCTCAATACAACTGTAAATAGTTACGGTAATCATTACGGTAATAGCCGCCTGCCGTTGCAGACTAGGCAGGGTCAAAAGTTCAGTAATAGAAGGGAGGGGCCGTTTGCCTCCATTGTGCCATCTGACCAATCGAATCACAGATAAAGGACTAGCGTGCAGTGGGTATAGGTAGGTGCCGTGTGCACCATGTGAAAGGGAGGTGTGCAAAGGCCTCCACGGCGGGAAAACCCCGTCGAGTGATTGGTCCAGCCCACACCCCTTAGTCTATATAAGGTCGGCGCAACCAACGGTCGTGGCCGTGCTTCCTAGAGATGGTGTGGTGTGGGTGGGTAACAGCAGGTTTGTGGTTAGGCTCGACGGACAAGGAGAAAGAAGCAGACGGTTAACAACATTGGATCGGGAATCAACGCTTTATAGCGAAGGCTAACTGTGAGAAGTCATCAATCACAGAGACCCTGGGGTTTCCAAGGCTTTTGTTATTGGGTTCGGGGTCCTGGGGTTCACCCCCACCATTTATTCTGACCCCTGTGTTTTGTTCCCTTCTAATAAACCTTGATTTTTTTTGGAATAAGACACTCTCACTGCTCTTTTATATTGTCCCGTTGATAGATGCGCAGCGTTCAAGAACCTGTGACCTGTAAAGTGTCGGGTTTCCTGTAAACATCTTAGGAAATTTCCTTACTGATTGGGCTGCATTAGTAGGAGCATTGCCAGCAGATCGCGGGAAGTGATTATTCCCCTCTATTCGGCATTTGGAGTATTGTGTCCAGTTTTGGGTCCTCCACTACAAAAAGGATGTGGACAAGCTGGAGAGAGTCCAGCGGAGGGCAACAAAAATGATGAGGGGGCTGGAGCACAAGACGTATGAGGAGAGGCTGAGGGAACTAGGCTTGTTTAGTCTGCAGAAGAGAAGAGTGAGGGAGGATTTGATAGCAGCCTTTAACTACCTGAAAGGGGGTTCCAGGGATGATGGGGCTAGGCTGTTCTCGGTGGTGGCAGATGACAGAACAAGGAGCAACGGTCTCAAGTTGCAGTGGGGGAGGTCTAGGTTGGATATTAGGAAAATGTTTTTCACTAGGAGGGTGGTGAAGCACTGGAATGGGTTACCTGGGGAGGTGGTGGAATCTCCATCTTTAGAGGTTTTTAAGCTGCAGCTTGACAAAGCCCTGACTGGGATGATTTAGCTGAGGTTAGTCCTGCTCTGAGCAGGGGGTTGGACTAGATACTTCCTGAGGTCCCTTCCAACTCTAATATTCTATGATTCTGTGTAAAGGATGACTGGAAAATCCTCCCAGTTACTCCCAACTGATGAAAGAGGTCAGAGAGGAGGAAGAAAGGCTGGGCGCCAGTGAGATGTGGGGAACCCAACCAGCTGAGCCAGCCAGCACAGCACCGCTGCGGACAGCCAGTGTACTGATGATAAGCCCCAGAGAGGAACTTGCCCAACAAATGCAGGTCCTGACAGAGGAGTTAGCTGAGCTGCGTAGTACCAGGGAACGAGCTAAGACTGTCAGGTACAGAGAGCCCCTGGCTGTGGTGAAGGAGAAGTCAGCAGTTAGAGCTGCCATCCCACCCGAGAGAAGGGAAAGGGACCATCCTTCTGCTACCGCTGTGGCCAGGATGGACACATTGCAGCCAAGTGTCGTAATGAAGAAAATCCCTCCTTGGTGTATGGAAAACTGACGGACCATTGGGGAGGTTCAAGGAACTTCCAGAGGAGCTTGGAAAGGGGCAACCCAGGCCCATGGGATTGGAAGACTCCCCTGGAAATGACTGTCCAGCTGGGATCCCACCAGCGCTGACAGGGCCTCAAGCAGAGGTCACGGTGAGGATCGAAGGGAGCAAATGCAGGGCAGTGCTTGACACTGGGTCTCCAGTGACTGTTACAGTTCAGTCATTCTACCAACCGAGACTTGCACACCTGCCTGTACCGCCCCTGACAGGGCTTGGCCTGTGTGGTCTTAGCATGATGAATCCCCCTACCAAGGGCACGTCATAGTGCAGCTGGAATTCCCAGAGCAGGTATCCGGGGTGAGGGAAGAGGTGGACACTGCAGCCTTGATATGCCCGACCCCAAAGGGATCTCCGAGGTGTCTGTGCTGATTGGGACTAACTCAGTCTCTTCAAGGTACTCGCTGACTGCTGCAGACAACGAGCTGGGGTTCAGTACCTAGACACCCTGATGCTCCAGAAGCTTTGTGCTGAAGCCTACAGGAAAATCGAGAGCACTGAGACGGAGATGTCTGAGCGACCAAGGGGAGCCCGGTGCTATGCAGATGCAACCCCCTAGTAGTGCCTGCAAGGGCGGGGCGAGAAGTGCCTGTCGTGAGTAGCTGCTTAGAGGGCAGTGAGGGAACGTTAGCAATGGCAGAGCAGCCGGCTGAGGGAGGACTCCCTGAAGGCGTGCTGGGCCCAGGGGAGTCATAACCCTACCCACAAATCCCAGGGAAAGGTGGTTATAGCGATGACCAATGAAACAAGCCGTGACGTCATCATGAAGCAAGGGCAGAAGATAGCAGCCCTCTTTGAGGTTTGGTCTGGTATCATTGACAGGAACCCCTCGATATAGAGCCCGGCCTTTTGCTGCTGCCGG
Organism: Emydura macquarii macquarii; assembly: GCF_026122565.2. Lineage (NCBI taxonomy): Eukaryota > Metazoa > Chordata > Testudines > Chelidae > Emydura > Emydura macquarii. The sequence goes on along the minus strand of NW_027131242.1, from coordinate 15,555 downwards.
CTCTGTCTGGCAGAAGGGTTACACTGGTATCCACAGTCAGCCTGGCTGGGGAAAGGGGGCATGTTTCCCAGGCGGGCAGGGGGCTCAGCCAGTGGAAAGTGGGGATGGCAGAACCGGCGTATTCCCAAGAGCAGGAAGCAGGCCCAGCCCTTTACTGGGATGGCAGCTCATCAGGAGATTTGTGCCTCACTTTAGCTCCTTGACCGTTCCTGTCAGGGGGCTGCATAAAGCAGGGGACTGGAACAGCGGGCTGGCCTGAACGGAGTCAAAGGGCCTCCTGCAGCCTGTCCTGCTTTCCGCCAAGTCCAGCCCCCTTTGTCACACCTCCTGGGGCGAGGGATGGTGCTTGCTCCATTCCCCGCCCCAGGCTGGTTACATCTTGACTGCCTGCTCTGTAGCCACAGACTACACGGCCTTCTGCCTGCACTTCCCCAAGCAGCTGCTTCCCACACCCTGGGGCTGGCTTTTCCAACCCTCTGGTGGGTATCATGGGTCTGGCCATGGTCTTTGCCATCCTCTATTTCCCTGCTCCCAGTGGAGTTCTGACACACAGCACGGTTCAGCCGTGCCTCAGTTTCCCTCCTTCCAGTAGGATCCTTGACCATAGGCACGATATGTGAAAGAAAGCATGGAGTCAAATGAAGTAAATGTCTTAGATGAATCAAAGTGTCCCATAGAATCTCTATGGGTAGTAATTGCATGCTTGACTAATAAGAATGGAGCAGTAGGGATATGTACTACCGACCACCTGGCCAGGATGGGGATGCTGACTGTGAAACGCTCAGGGAGATTGGAGAGTCTCTACAAATAAAAAACTCAGTAAGAATGGGGGATTTCAGCTACCCCCATACTGACTGGGTACATGTCACCTCAGGAGGAGATAAAGTGTCTGGACACCTTAAATGACTGCTTCTTGGAGCAGCTACGCCTGGAACCCACAAGAGGAGAGCCAATTCTTGATTTAGTCCTAAACGGACTGAAGTCCAGGGGATGAATATAGCTGAACCGCATGGTAATAGTGACCATAACATAACACAAGTTAACATCCCTGTGGTGGGAAACACCAAACCAGCTACCATGGCAGCATTTAATCTCAGAAAGGGGAACTACACAGAAATGAGGAAATTAAAAGGTACAGTGCCACAAGTGAAATCCTGCAAGCTTCATGGAAATGTTTTAAAGAGACCATATAGAGGCTCAATTTAAATGTATACCCCATGTCAGGCTGGGTAGATTGGGGGGGAGCATTTGTCATGTGGGTTAACATCAGTGTGTCTAAATCATAAATATTCACGTAAGTTATGCCATGTCAGGTGCTGTTAGGAAGGTTATAATGTGCTAAGTCAGATGATGATACTTATTTTCATGTGTGAGGTGTGAAATGGAAGTTATAGATGTATTTGAGATGTCTGTATTTCAAATTGTGCTGCCTGGGCAACCCCCCAGACAGGAAGGCTGCAGAACAATGGCCTGCATAATGGCCCATTAAGACATTCCCAGGTGCAAGGGGCCCTGGGGGAGAAGCCAGCATCACGAATGAGTCACCAGAACCTGCTCATGTGACTCTGGACTCCATTTTGGTTCCTGTGAAATTCCACCGGCAGCACACCTGAAGAGTTACCAGGCTTGGCCCATGTGGCTCTGGACTCCATTTTAGCTCCTGTAAGTTTTCACAGGCCGCATGGCCAGACACAGAAGGTATATAAGGTAATGGGCTAGGAAACCATTTTGTCTATGTTCCTGTCCAGCTGCAGACACACACCTACCTCTGGATCTATCCATCTTGCAACTGAACTGAAGGACTTAGACCCATCCAGATACTGGATGTGAACCAGAGGGAACTATACAAGCCTGCGACTCCACCTTTCTTCCAGAAACCTGATGTATCTGGACTTTTAATCATCTGTATGTATCTGATCTGCTCTAATCCTTTAACATTTCTCACATGGTTTGTTTCTTTCTTTTTACAATAAACCTTTAGTTTAGTTACTAAAGGATTGGCTGGCAGCGTGGTATTCTAGGTAAGGTCCAAAATTATATTGCTCTGGTGTTGTGGCTGACCCCTTGGGGTCAGAGGGAACCTTTGTAGTAAAGAGCAGAGAGTTCTAGTAAAACTGATCTCTTTACTGGACCTAGTGCCAATTTTGGAGCCTGGAGCTGAAATGCAGTAAAGGGGGCTGTGGGCATTTGTGGACTGGCTTCTGTGGGGATTCAGAAGTGCAGTTTGTGGCTGGTTGGGAATTCTGGCTTTAGTGCCACCCACCAGAGCTGGGAGAATCTGCTCTCCGTTTGCAGCCTGCTCTGACCTTGGCATTCTCAGGTGGCTGCCCTGGGCACGGACGGGTCACAGTGGAGTAGTCATAACAGGATCCACAGAACCAGAGCATTTGGGTTTTGGATCAGAACCTCTCGCTATTGCAAATTTTAAAATTTGATATTGAGAGTGTTAAAAATTAAAGCTAGTCAAGGTGAGTGAGCAGAGATCATATGATGATATGAGCGTAAAACAGCTTAGAGAGTTATATAAGGATAGAAAAATCACCCTTAAAGGGAATATCTCAAAGCAGAAACTAAGAGATCTGCTCCGAGACAAAGACCTGGAAATAGGATCTCCGACTGACTCTCCCACAAAGGGAGCAGGTGAAGAAGATCAGCTGCCAGCCTGGGGAGACCAGCATCTTCAATATGAGAGAGAAATGGCAGAACTTCGGTGGCAGGAAAGGCAAAGAATGGGTGAAAGAGCTGAAAAAGAACACCAAAGACAGATGGGCTGATAGCCACTAAAGACAGAGCTGATGAAAAAGCTCACCAAAGACAAATGGAAGCAGCCAAAATCCAGCTCTAGATCCAGGAAGGGAAAAGGATCCGCTGCAACCTTCTGAGAATTATTTGCTCCTCACCAGCAAAGATCTGGAAAGGATCTGCCCCATTTACAGAGATGACGAGGATATTGAAGAGTTTCTGTCCACTCTTGAAAGACTCTGTAGTATTCAGCAGGTTCCTAATGAGAGAAGGATGCCTGTTCTCCTCACCAAATTGACTGGAAAAGCCAGGAAGGTATTTAATGAAATGGGGTTAGATGATGCCTTAAAGTATGTAAAGTTTAAAGAAGCAGTGTTGCAAAGGTTTAATATTACTCCCGAGTCTTACAGGCTGAAATGTAGAAATGTTAAGCTGTCTGATAATGTTACCTATGTTGAAACTGCTCACAAACTCCTTGGGTATATGAAAAAGTGGATTGAGGGAGTAAAGTCTTGTAGCAGTTACAACAGAGTGGTGGATTTGTTTGCTAGAGAACAGCTCCTGGAAATAGCTCCCCACTGGATCAGAGCATCTGTTCTGGATAAAAACCCCGATACCATTTTGGAGGCTGCACAGATTGCGGATGCTTTCATGGAAAATTGGAGCCGGGAGGGGCATAAGTCTCAAGGGAAAAATAACCCCTATTCGTCGCTGGTTAGAAGGGAGGATGGGTCCAGGAATAAGACTAGCCCCAACGTGGCCAGGAAGTCTTATACCAACCCAGAGATTAAAAGCACTCACTCAGGGGGGAAACCTGTCACGTGCTTCCAGTGTGGACAGACAGGCCATATAAGGCCAAATTGTCCAACCCGTGGGTACAGGAATAACCCAAGGCCAGCAATTCATTCCAACGCTGTCACTTTAAGCACAGAGACTGGCCATGTACAGGAGGATCCCGCCACCTTGTGTCAGGAGACAAATGCTGCAGTTGTTAATGCAGCCACTTTGGAAATCCCCAGCGTGGGGAGTGAGGGCTGCCTCATTAACTATGTGAGGGCAGGGATGGGAGGGGGCAACGAGGAATTCATAACGAGCACCAGGGTCAATGGGATTGTGTGCACTGGATGGAGGGATTCTGCCTCAGCAACTACCTTGGTTAAAAGGAAATTGGTCCGAGAGGAGGATTATTTGCTGGATAGGAGCGTAAATTTGGTGGCTCTTTCTGAGTACAAGGTGAAGGTGCCCTTAGCAAAGATCCACTTGGGGTGGGAAGATTTTAAGGGTGACATGGTGGTAGGAGTTCGGGAGCTGCTCCCGGCGGACGTGTTAATAGGGAATGACGTAGTTCTTAGTGGTAAAGTCAATGTTGTCAGTAGATCACAAAGAAACTGTGGTTTTGATGTGGATGCCCTGCCTGATAATCAAGGGGGGGGTCTTCTCCAGTGCTACCAGCTGGCAGTGAGTCAGATGTGCCTGAGACGTCTCTGAGTTTGAGTGAGATTCGGAAGGAGTTTGTTAGGGCGCAGCAAGAAGATGTTTCTTTAGAGGGGGCCAGGATAGAGGCCCAGAGCCTAGCTCCAGCAGAAGACGGGGCAGGCAGGCTTTTCATGCACGAAGGCTTGCTGTATAGAAATCCCCAGCAGGGAAGAAGCAGCCTCATGATGGAAACTGCAGGCAGCTTGTAGTACCTGAGGAATATAGAAGGGAATTATTGAAGCTGGCTCATGATGGTCCCTTTGCAGGGCATCTGGGCGTGGACAAGACTTGTGACAGGCTGAAACAAAACTTTTATTGGCCTTGCATGTCTGACACAGTGAGGAATTACTGCAGGAGCTGTGATTTGTGTCAGAGGCGCAAGAGTTTGAAGGGTCCTAGAAAGGTGCCCCTACAACCTTTGCCCATTATTGGGGAGGCGTTTGCCAGAGTGTCTGTGGATATTGTGGGGCTGCTCCCCAAAACTTCCAGAAATGGGGAGAAGTATATTCTGGTGTTGGTGGATTTTGCCACCAGGTAACCTGAGGCTGTAGCTTTATCCAATGTGGAGGCTGAGACAGTGGCTACTGCCCTGTTTACTATTTTTAGCAGAGTGGGTTTTCCCAAGGAAATCTTGCAGGACAGTGATGCCAATTTTATGTCAGTTGTATTTAAGCAGCTGGGAGATGTGTGGGGTAGGTCATCTAAAAGCTGCCCCGTACCATCCAGAAACCAATAGCTTGGTAGAAAGGTTTAACAGGACATTGAAGGCTATGTTAAAGATGTATGTGGACAGATGCCAGAACGACTGGGATGTCCTGTTACCTTATCTGCTGTATGCGTACAGGAGCGTACCCCAAGAGTCTACAGGGTTTGCTCCTTTTGAGCTGCTGTACGGGAGGCAGGTCAGGGGACCCCTGGATCTGATTCGTGATTCCTGGGAAGGTAACGTAGAGATGCCAGATCAACCAGTGGGGGAGTATGTGTCATAGTTTAGAGAGCGTTTGCAGGACATGATGAGTTTGGTTCAGCAGAACCTGAAGAGAAGTCAGGGAGTTCAGAAGGCCTGGTATGACAGGCATACGGAGGAGAGAGCTTTTGAAATTGGGGATATGGTGCTTGTGCTAATCCCAGTGAGAAAAAATAAAATGCAGGACATCTGGGACGGACCGTATGAGGTGGTAGAGAGAGTTAATGAGGTTACCTACAGTGTCGGGAAGCCTCACAGGAAAGGGGTTGAGCAGCTGGTGCATGCTGACAGACTGAAAACTTATTGTGAGAGGGAGGCAGCCGTCAATATGATTTGTTGTGCTGATGAAGGAACGTTATCTGTCCCTTAGGTTGATCTAGTTGCAGAGAGCAAAGGAGAAACTCCGCTGGAGAGCATTGAGTTTGGGGGGGAGGGTTGGGTTCTGCACAGCAGCAGGAAATGTTAGCCCTATTAAAACATCAGAGGCAAGCGTTCTCCAACCGGCCAGGGTTAACTGACAGGATCGTGCATTTCATTCAAACCACCGGGCCCCGCCCAATGCCTAGCAGAGCATATCGGGCCAAAGGGGGAAATGCAGAAACAGATCCAGGAGGAGGTAGAAAGCATGTTGGAAATGGGGATAATTGCTAAGTCAAGCAGTCCCTGGGCGTCTCCCATTGTGATGGTGCCCAAGAAGGACAAAACCATGAGATTCTGTGTAGATTACAGAAAGCTGAATGCAATCACACAGCCTGACCCATACCCCACGCCCCGCACAGAGGATTTATTGGACCAGTTGGGGGGTGCAAAGTTCATAAGCACACTAGATCTGACTCGGGGATACTGGCAGATCCCCTTAGATGCTGATGCCCAGGAAAAATCAGCTTTCATAGTGGAGTCTTGTCTATATGAATTTAAGGTCCTGACATTTGGCTTAAAAAATTCCGGTGCTACCTTTATGAGGCTCATTAATGAGGTTTTGGCTGGGTTACAGAACTTTGCCAGGGCCTATATAGATGACTTGGCTATTTTCAGCGATTCCTGGGGGGATCACTTGTACCACACGGGGGTCGTGTTGCAAAGACTCAGAGAGGCCAACTTGACAGTTAAAGTCTCTAAATGCATGTTAGGAGCTGCAGAGGTGTCGTACCTGGGACACAGGGTGGGCAGTGGGATAATACACCCGGATCCTTTAAAAGGGGAAGCCATAAAGGGCTGGCCTGAGCCTAAAACAAAGAAGCAGGTCCAATCCTTTATTGGGCTGGCCAATTATTATTGCAGTTTTAGAAAGAGGTTTAGTGACATCGTAGCTCCCATAACAGACCTTACCAAAGAGGGAAATCCGGACCCGGTAAAGTGGACTGAAGCCTGTGAGCAGGGCTTCCAAAAGATAAAAGAAGCCTTGTCTAGAGAGCCTGTATTAGCCAGCTCTGATTTTGAAAAAACGTTCTTCCTATGCACAGATGCTTCTAATATTGGGTTAGGAGCTGTGCTCATGCAGGATGGGGATGGGGGTAAGAGGCATCCCATCGCATAACTGAGCAAAAAACTGACACCCGCTGAACACCATTACGCTACTATAGAAAAGGAATGCTATGCAATTGTCTGGGCCATAAAACAACTTCAACCCTATTTGTACAACAGGAGGTTTACTGTGCTCAGCGATCACGCTCCCTTGGTATGGTTACACAAAGCCAAAGGGACCAACTCCAGGCTGCTCCGTTGGCATTTAGCCTCACAGGAATGTGATATGAACATAGTGCACATTAGGGGTAAAGAGAACCTGGTTGCCGATGCATTGTCAAGACTGGTGGGCCCTTGAGGTGTATTCAGGAGCTCCGATTGCTCCCTTCTAGACCAGTCTCGCGTTGGGGGTGTCATGCTGGGTAGATTGGGGGGGAGCATTTGTCATGTGGGTTAACATCAGTGTGTCTAAATCATAAATATTCACGTAAGATATGCCATGTCAGGTACTGTTAGGAAGGATGTAATATGCTAAGTCAGATGATAAGACTTATGTTCATGTGTGATGTGTGAAATGGAAGTTATAGATGTATTGGAGATATCTGTATTTGAAATTGTGCTGTCTGGGCAACACCCCAGACAGGAAGGCTGCAGAACAATGGCCTGCTTAATGGACCATGAAGACATTCCCAAGGGGCATTGCAAGGGGCCCTGGGGGAGAAACCAGCATCACCAATGAGTCACCAGAACCTGCTCATGTGACTCTGGACTCCATTTTGATTCCTATAAGTTTTCACAGGCCACATGGCCAGACACAGAAGGTATATAAGGTAATGGGCTAGGAAACCATTTTGTCTTTGTTCCTGTCCAGCTGCAGACACACACCTACCTCTGGATCCATCCATCTTGCAACTGAACCAAAGGACTTAGACCCATCCAGATACTAGATGTGAACCAGAGGGAACTATACAAGCCTGCAACTCCACATTTCTTCCAGAAACCTGATGTATATGGACTTTTAATCATTTGTATATCTGTGATTGCTCTAATCCTTTAACATTTCTCTCATGGTTTGTTTCTTTCTTTTTACAATAAACCTTTAGTTTTAGTTACTAAAGGATTGGCTGCCAGCGTGGTATTTTAGGTAAGATCCAAACTCATATTGATCTGGTGCTGTGGCTGACCCCTTGGGGTCAGAGGGAACCTTTTTAGTAAAGAGCAGAGAGTTTAAGTAACTGGTCTCTTTACTGGACCTTGTGCTGATTTGAGAGCCTGGAGCTGAAATGCAGTGAAGGGGGCTGTGTGTATTTGTGTACTGGCTTCTGTGCGGATTCAGAAGTGGAGTTTGTGGCTGGTTGGGAAGTCTGGTTTTAGTACCACCCACCAGTGCTGGGAGAATCTGCTCTCCTTTTACAGCCTGCCCTGACCTTGGCATTCGCAGGTGGCTACCCTGGGCACAGACGGGTCACACCCCATATTAAAAAACACGGTAAGAGGACCAAAAAAATGCCACGCTGGATAAACAAAGTTAAAGAAGCAGTTAGAAGCAAAAAGGCAACCTTTTAAAACGTGGAAATTAAATTCTCTTATGGAAAATAGAAAGGAGCATAAACACTGGCAAATGAAGTGTAAAAATACAATTAGGAAGGCCAAAAAAGAATTTGAAGAACAGTTAGCCAAAAACTCAAAATGGAACAGCACAAATGTTTTTAAGTACACCAGAAGCAGGAAGCTGCTAAACAACCAGTGGGGCCACTGGACCATCGAGATGCTAAAGGAGCACTCAACGAAGACCAGGCTATTGCAGGGAAACTAAATGAATTTTGTGTATCAATCGTTAGAGCTGAGGATGTGAGGGAGATTCCCAAACATGAGCCAATCTTTTTTTTAGGTGACAAATCCGAGGAACTGTCCCAGATTGGGATGGCAATAAAGGAGGTTTTGGAACAAATGGATAAAATAAACAGTTCTGAAGGAACTCAAATGTGAAATTGTAGAACTACTAACTGTGGTGTGTAACCTATCATTTAAATCAGCTTCTGTACCGGATGAGTGGAGGATAGCTAATGTGATAGCCAAATTTAAAAAAGGGCTGTAGAGGCGATCCCAGCAATTACAGGCTGGTATGTCTCACTTCAGTACCAGGCAAATTGGTTGAATCTCTAGCAAAGAACAGAATGATCAGACACATAGATGAATACGATTTGTTGGGGAAGAGTCAACATGGTTTCTGTAAAGGGAAATCACGCCTCACCAATCTATTAGAATTCTTTGAGGGGATCAACAAGCATGGGGACAAGAGTGATCCAGTGGATATAGCATACTTAGATTTTCAGAAAGTCTTTGACAACATCCCACACCAAAGGCTCTTAAGCAAAGTAAGTGGTCATTGGATAAGAGGGAAGGTCCTCTCCTGGATCAGTAACTGGTTAAAAGATAGGAAACAAAGGGTAGGAATAAATGGTCAGTTACCAGAATGGAGAGAGGTAAATAGTGGTGTCCCCCAGGGGTCTGTACTGGGGCCAGTGCTGTTCAACATATTCATAAAGGATCTTGAAAAAGGGGTAAAGAGGGAGGTGGCAAAATTTGCAGATAATACAAAACTACTCAAGATAGTTAAGTCCAAAGCAGACTGTGAAGAGTTACAAAAGGATCTCACAGAACTGGGTGACCTGTCAACAAAATGGCAGATACAGTTCAACGTTGATAAATACAAAGTAATGCACATTGGAAAATATAATCCCAACTCTACATACAAAATGATGGGGTCTAAATTAGCTGTTAGGGAAGGGATAGAAAATGAGACAGAAAATATTGTATTGCCTCTATATAAATCCATGGTATGCCCACATCTTGAATACTGTGTGCAGATCTGGTCGCCCCATCTCAAAAAAGATATATTGGAATTGGAAAAGTTACAGAAAAGGGCAACAAAAGTGATGAGGGTATGAAAAAGCTTCTATAGGAGGAGAGATTAATAAGACTAAGACTTTTCAGCTTGGAAAAGAGATGACTAAGGGGGGACATGATAGAGATCTATAAAATCATGACTGGCATGGAGAAAGTAAATAAGGAAGTGTTATTTACTCCTCATAACCCAAGAACTAGGGGTCACCACATGAAATCAATAGGCAGCAGGTTTAAAAAAAAGAAAAGGAAGTATTTCTTCACACAACCCACAGTCAATCTGTGGAACTCCTGGCCAGAGGATGTTGTGAGGCCAAGACTAGAATGGGGTTCAAAAGAGACCTAGCTAAGGTCATGGAGGACAGGTCTATCAATGGCTATTAGCCAGGCGAGACAGGGATGGCTGTTTGCCAGAAGCTGGGAGTGGCTGATGGGATGGATCACTTGATGATTGCCGGTTCTGTTCATTCCCTCTGAAGTACCCGGCATTGGCCACTGTCGGCAGACAGGATACTGGGCTAGATGGACCATTAATGTGACCCAGTTTGGCTGTTACATTCTTATGGACAATCAGCACTGACTTTCCCTGTTGAGGGCTGACAGTGATCCTGCCCCGCTGGCCATCTAGCCTTGGCAGATTTTCCATTTGAGCCCACCAAGGTTAACATCATTCCCCAACAACACATTGTAGCCAAAGATTTCTGTCTGCGGTGTATGAATCAGTTAAAAAGAATGATCAGGTAAAAAAGTTTGCAGAAAAACCTCAGAAAGGGTTTGAAAATGGAGAATAAGAAAACTAGTTCATTAAACAAAGAGTGGTCTCAGTGTCTAGGCATTCTGTAATGATTAAACCGTAATAAGCTTTCCAGGTGGTTCACTTATCTCACCTCTGTTATTTCTGGCCCATTTTGTGGGTTCTGTGGTGTATCTGTGAAGTTTACTTGGGGCATAACCTGAGACAAACCCCCTGTTTTGATGCCTCCTGACTTAGCTAGGGTAAAGGCTATAGCCAAATATGTCTTATCCTTTAACTCATTATTACTTATCTGAGCCAAAGGTGTGAGCCCTCCCCAGGAGCTGTGCAACAAATCAGATGCAGATTCCTTGTTCTATTGTGTAAGTGAGATAGAGGTAGAGAGAAATGTTTATGATGTGGCATAAGTGGACTCCATCTTGTTAGTTTCTCAAAGTGAGCTCTTTCCTGGAACTTGTACTATAGAACCTAAAAATATCTTGATAAATTGTGTGTGTGAGTGAGGAATGTGTGGGCAGGGCAGAAAAAGACACCGACCTAAACTGCTCTACCAACAGAAAGGGGAGTAAAGACACCGACTGCCATCCTAACCCTTAAGGCTGAAGAATAACTAGCAAGGACCCTAAAGTGGAAATTAACCACCCTACACTACTGAAGGATCCACCCTGGGAACAAAGGAAGCACAGAAATAAAAGAATCATCAGGCTTTCAATTAGCTGGTGATTAACAACTCTACTGAACCCAGAGGCAGCATGACACAACCAGGCCCATAGACGGACATGAGAGCAGCAAGTATCAAAGATGGGCAAAAACATGGAAACTTTGGTCTCAGTCTGCAACTGTCATCTTGGAGCATCGGATTCACGTCTGGCTCGAGCAACGCACAAAGGGACTGGTCATTACATCACCCCAGCTAGCAGAGCCTTGTGAGTGTGTGTGCGCGCACGTGACGGCTTTTCGCTATTCCTGCATGCACGATGCAGGGGGCGTGTTGCCTGGTCCCCTGCACCAGGCCCGGCTCGTCTGTGAGCAGTGTAAGGAAGGCCCCGCCTGCAGGTTTGCTGGCTGCCCAGCTGTCACCCAGGACCTGGCCTGTGCAGCGCCTTGCATTGCAGCTGTCACCGGCCATGGGGATCTCGGACTCTGTTCTGAGCACACCACAGGTCAGGTCTGTGAGGCCAGGGACAGAGCTGTGTCTGTCTGTCTGTCTGTGCAGCCAGGCTGGGCTACAGGCCAGGCTGCAGACAAAGGGGCCTGCCTCAGGGTCTGACTCTGCCAGGGACCAGGACCAGGGAATTCGCAGCTCAAAAAGCCACCCAGCCACTCAAACTGAGCTTATAAAGCTGACACTAGCCAATCCCAGCGAGCGCCCGTGCTCAGCAGCCAGTCAGATGCTCCCTGACAAATTCAAAACCAGCTCAGACCACCACACCTGACTGGCAGTTTTAGGGGAAACTCCTACTCTGGAATCCTCCCAGTAACCCCAGGAAAGGGAATATCGGGGGGGATTCCTACAGACAGAATGCCCTGGGGAACTAAAGTGTTCTCCCACTGGTTTATGGATGTTGTTATTTTTTATGTCTGATTTGTATCCATTTATCCTTGTGCGTAGTGATAGTCCAGTTTGGCCAATGTACATGGCAGAGGGGCATTGCTGGCACATGATGGCATATATCACATTAGTGAATATGCAGGTGAATGAGCCCCTTATGGTGTGATTGATGTGGTTAGGACCAGTGATGAGGTCATTAGAGACGATGTGTGGGCAGAGCTGACAACGGGGTTTGTTGCAGGGATAGGTTCTTGGGTAGGATTTTTTGTAGGGTGTATGGTTGCTGGTGAGTATTTGATTCAGGTTGGGGGGCTGTCTGTAAGCCAGGATGGGTCTGCCGCCCACTGCCTGAGCGAGAGATGGATCATCTGCTAGGATAGGTTGTAGATCTTTAAAGATGTGCTGGAAAGATTTTAGCTGGGGACTGTAGGTATTGACCAGTGGGGTTCTGTTGTTTTCTTTGTTGGGTCTGTCCTGTAGTAGGTGACTTCTGGGTACCCGTCTGGCTCTGTCAATTTGTTTCTTTACTTCTCCAGGTGGGTATTGTAGTTTTAGGAATGTTTCATAGAGATCCTGTAGGTGTTTGTCTCTGTCTAAGGAATCAGAGCAAATCCGATTGTATCTTATAAACCAGTGGGAGAACACTTTAATTTCCCAGGGCATTCTGTCTCTGACCTGAAAGTTGCTGTACTTCTCCAAAAAAACTCCAAAAAGAGACTTCAAAGAGAAACTGCTGAGTTAGAAATGATCTGCAAACTTGACACATTCAAACTGGGTTTAAACAGACTTGGAGTGGCTATCTCACTACCAAAGGTAAATTACTTTGCTCACCCATTCTCACCTCCTACTCAATGGTCATCATTAGGTCTTAAGTACCGGACTCCACCTCCCCCATTGTTCTCAATGCACCTGGATACCTATAAGATGCCTCTATGCTACCTATTTTCTGTATTACTGCATCTGAAGAAGAGAGCTGAAGTCTCTCGAAAGCTTATGTCTGCAAATATTAAATTTGTTAGTCTTTAAAGTGCCACAAAACTCTCGTTGTCTTTGCTGTATACAGACTAACACAGCTACCCCTCTGGAACTATGTTCAGAGAGAATTTCACTGTATCTAGGTTGTCCTAAGCCTCTTATATGTTCCTTAATGTATTTTCTGGCAAAGTTTTCCAAAGCTGTACAGTGTGCAACACCCACAGACTCTACGGCTCTTTCTTCACTCATCTTAACACTACATAAACTTACTCAAAATCCAAAATTAAAAACTTAATTTAAACTCTGAAACTTAAACTTAGACGAAAACCTTAAACTTTATAAAGCTCTACTGGCTAGCCTAATTTCCAACACTATAGTAATAACCACTCTATTCTAAACTTTAAAATCCCCAGCTCTAAATCTGAAGGGTTCCCTTTGATAACAAAAGCAGAAATAACACCCCGGCCCGGTGTCAACAATTTACTTCAGTTACTTCAGACAAGTCCCATAAAAACCAACAGAAGGGTGGGGGCGAGTTCCCTTCTCTTCCCTCGATGGCTAATGTGCTCTTAGCTGATCGAGAGGCCTTACCCAGTCGGGACCTACCAAACAGCCGGGGTAAGGTGGGCGCAGCCAGGGAGAGTTGTAGGGACTGAAAATACTGTGGTCTTTCTGGCAGCTTAAACAAAATGAAAATCAACTCCCCGCCATCTCAAAGTGTGGGTCACTGAGCCCCGGTGCTGCTGCAATTACTTATACTTCTGGGATCTCAATATCAATACTCCTTCTACACTCCAAAGCCCCTTACACGTGCGTATCACTTTAAACAGTACAACTTTCTCTTGGAAGATTAATTGCTACTCATAAACAGATGCTACAGTGCAGTGAAGAACAGGAAACACTCCTGGGACCACTGCCAAAAAACAGTCACAGGAAATCCAGGTTCTGGTGATTAAGGCAGCCTACCAGACTCATACACCCACAGCCTTTTTTCTCTCGTTTGCTCTCCAGCTCAATTTACCTCAGGGGAGGCTCCCAAGTGCCTGGAAACACCTAGAATTCCTAAAAGAATTCCTGTCACACACTCCCGGAGTCTCCTGCCTGGCTCGCCAGTCTGTTCCCTGATTTTGGGGCATTTAGTCATTTGAATGAGGTTACAGGCCCGCCGGTCTGCTCTGATCAGAAGATAACGAGGTTCTAGTCTTGGAATCAGGCTCCAGAAAAGTTTTTACAGGGACCCCCTGGGGTGCATGACAGGAACGCTCACACTGACAGCTGAATCTGTACAATTCTATGAGCTTTTATTGAGATAACATGAAATGACGGACAAATGACGGATTAAAAGAAAATGAATAATCAAATGGCTAATGGCTAGGATTACAGTCTGATTCCAGAGACGCCTGTGATATGGATATAGATCTACGGGATGCTTTGGATTAATACACTCACCCCCTTCCCTGCTGACCTGGCTGAGAGAGATGTGCGGTTGCTCAGCTCTCGAGTGGAGGGGTGCAGAGCCGGGCAGTGATCGAGGGCGAAGAGCTACAAGGCTAAGACTAAGAACACAAAGAACACTCCGTATAAATGAAGAACAAAAGATTTTCACAAACACTAGCTAACAGCAGCAGGAGCTGGTGATCACGCTCAAGTAACATGATTTGTCCCTTTTTATACCCTGACCAATATGGGTCCTTCGAAATCCAAGCTTGGCTTCTTCACCGCCAAATTATCAGGGTGCACTTATTCTATAGGCTGGCAGGTGTGTGCCTATTAATGACAGATCCACGTCCTTTGCAGATGGTTCCAGAGGGTTCGCTTATCTCACCTCTGTTATTTCTGGCCCTTTTTGTGGGCTCTGCGGTGTATCTGTGACATTTACTCGGGGCGTAAAGTGAGCCAGCCCCTCCGTCTTGATACCTCCTGACGTATCTAGGGTAAAGGCTATAACCATCTGTGTCTTATCCTTTAACTCATCGTTACTTAGCTGGGCCACAGCTCCCGAACGTATGTATGCTACCTGTCTTCGCGTTCACACAGGGTGTGGCCTGTGAGGTACCTGGCATTGCAGCTGTAACACTTCAGTCTGAATCTAGGACTGTATTACAATAAAACAACACTTAAATCTATAAGGAAAGGTAGATCTGTGCAAGGAAGCAGGCTACTCCTATAGGCTACAAGACGCAGGCTGTGAACATCCCCGACACCCCAGAGACGCTGTGTGGGGTCTCTGGGCCAGGGGGTGGCGTTGGGTGTTTTCCTTTTACCTCTCTCATCCTTTCTTTATTTTTATTGATTGCTGCTAAATAAATTGTGGGCAGATCACTGCAGTGCGCCCACTGCCCTGAGTGGGAGCGGAGGTGCAGCCTGCTCCCAGCCCACAGGAGGGGACGCTCAGACCCTGCAAGAGGCGTTTCGAGCTGTGCCCTCCAATGCCAGCCCCAGAGGGGACCCAGTGACTGTGTGGATTCACCTGGGACGCGACCACGTCGCCCGAAGAGCTCGGCCAGAGGTCGCACACAGCGCTGAGCCTTGGCAATCTCAGGGAGCGGCTGGTCCCAGCTCAGTCCGCTGGGCAGGGAGTTGTAGATGTAACGTGTCGGCCCTTCCAGCCACCTGCCCACAGCTCACAACCAGCTCAGAGCCTGGCTGGGCAGTGAGGGGTACAGGGAGCGAGTCCCCTCAGCCAACCTGCCTGGGAAGCTAACATCCAGGTCTGAA
>NW_027131241.1:0-2205 GCF_026122565.2 Emydura macquarii macquarii | reverse complement strand
GAATCAATACAGCCCCTCTACCCCGTCAGCCCCCCCTCACTTCAGCACCCCTGCACTGCCCAGGCCACAGTTCCATTCTCCCAGCCTCAGTTCTGCTCCTGAGGGCTCTTCACCCTGCCCAGGCCTGGGGGGGCTGCAGTGGGGCCCCTCTCCCACTTCCCAGGCTGGCAGGGGAGCCCCAGGCAGGGGCTGACAGCAGGAGCCTCTCCTCAGCCAGCACAGCAATGTCTAAGTACAATGAATCCTTGACCCGTGATCTGGGGATAAAACTCAGCTGGAAGAAAGAACTCCTGCCATTGGAGAGTTCTGTGCCCAGCTCCCGGGCCAGGGGTCACTTCACTTAGAAATCGCGTCTGTGGCGACTGATTGGCGCGAGGTGGCGTGTCTGTGGCACTGCACTCGCCAAGCAGGAGGTAGGTGCCAAATCCAAGCAGAAAAGAAAAAGGCTGGGCCGGGTGTTGCTGGTGTGGGGGGCTCCTGTCTAGGAGCTCTGCACCCATCTGGCCCTTCGGCTCTCTGCTATGTAAGGACAGAGCTGACTAGACTCAGTCGAGAATCTTTTGCTCTGTTCAATGATCCCTAGAGCTGAACTCGCTGGTAACCAGGCCTAAGTGCCCAGCCCTCGCCCTGCTCTGAGGCCGTGTTTCAGTGACAGCGACTGCTTGGCCTGCACCAGCCGTGAGGTTCCCCCGTGAAGAACTGACATCACCGAGAGCCGGGTGCAGCGGTGGGACCTTGAGCCAGGGCAGCGCAGAGCTTGCAGCCGAGCGGCAGGCGGAGCAGAGAAAGCGATGGCGCAGCGGCCAGCAGTGGCCAGCAGCGGCGGGTGGAACTGCAGCGCAGCGGCAGCAGTGGGCGGCAACGCAGAGTGACACGGTTGCTAAGGGATTGCTTAGCACCCGTCCCTCCCCCCAGGGGTGGGAGGGGAACTCACTTGCCTGCACCTCTGAACTCGGGGTGCTGTGAGTGGGGTGCAGCGGGGGGGGGTCGGCGTGTTAAAGGAACGTTTGTTTGTCGGACTTGCACGCTGCAAGGTGAGGAGCGGAGGCAAAGCACACGGCCCAGCGCACTCTGAGGTGGGTGTTTTGCTCATGCTCATGTGCTCATGAATAACCCGCTTTCTGGCCGCACGGCTCTGAAGGCAGCGCTGTCACCAGCAGCAGCGCAGCAGTGAGCCCAGGCAGAGGGCTGGGGCGCCCGAGAGCAGCCCCTTGTCTGCAGCCCCATCCGCCGGAGTGCGCTGCCCAGGCGAGGTGGAAGGTCCAGGGCTGCCCACAGTGGTTCGCACTGACCTGCTCTGGAATGGCAAAATCTTTGACCTTTGCTCTGGGAAGGTCACCCCAGAGGAGCAAATTTTGGGGTGTCTCTCACCTTCGCAAGCCCCCCGCCCCATGAGAGGCTGGGATCGGTGGCCTGTGGGTCCCTTTTGCTCCTATGTCTTATGTCCAAAATCTCCTCCTTCAGGGATCCAGCTGGTCCCCTGCAGGCACCAGGAAATAAATACCCCTCCCCTGATGTAACTGGGGATGTATTTTTTCTCTTTCCCTGAAGTGTCAGAGATTGGCCATGGCAGGAGACGGGACCCGCCGGGGTGGCTCCACAAATGACCTTTCTCAGATGCTTGGGCTGGTTTGTCTTGCTCACGTGCTCAGGGTCAAACCGATCACCGTTTATGGGGTCAGGAAGGAATTTTGCTGTGCTGGCCTTGGGTTTCTTTCACCTGTCTCGGCAGCGTGGGGCGTGCCCTGTGCACTGCAGAGACCGAGAGCCGGGGGCTGCAAACATCAGCAGCTCTGTCATTTTATGTCACCAAATAATGGTGTAAGAACTGACTGACCCCAGCATGTAGCTGCAAGTGACATACACTGTATTGGCCTCTGTGTCTCCTCGGTCTGAACTCACCCAAATTTGTGGCCCTTCATGGTGCCCTGCAGGGCCAGGTTTTCAGGGGGTGGCTGCAGAGGCAAACATTCTTTGGGTGATGGATACAAGAAAAGGGGAGTTTGCAGAGGGGGGCGTGGCGCTGTCTGGATTAGGGGTGACCATTTATACTGTTATTGATAGCAATATTGCAAAATTGCAACGATGCATAGCAGATATGCCAGGTCAGGTACCATTGGAAAGGTCATAATTTGCTAAGTATGAGAATATTGTCTATGTATATGAATTGTCTTGATATGGTAAGTTATTAATCGGTATGGTATA
>NW_027131240.1:0-2211 GCF_026122565.2 Emydura macquarii macquarii | reverse complement strand
AAATAATGTAGATGCTTCTACACTTTGAGCTTTTGTTGTCAAAGCCAATATGGCAAAAATAATGATTGTTCCGAGGCACTCTAAAGACTTAGTCTTTAGAGTGCCGCGGAACACTCGTTGCCAAGAACAATGTAGATGCTTCTAAATTTTGAGCTTTTGTTATCAAAGCCAATTTGACAAAAACAACGAGGGTTCCGCGGCACTCTAAAGACTTTAGTCTTTATAGAGCCGCGGAACCCTCGTTGGCGAAAACAATGTAGATGCTTCTACTCTTTCAGCTTTTGTTATCAAAGCCAATATGGCAAAAACAATGAGGTTTCTGCGGCACTTTAGTCTTTAGAATGCCGCGGAACCCTCGTTGCCGAAAAAATGTAGATGCTTCTACACTTTTAGCTTTTGTTATCAAAGACAATATGGCAAAAACAACGAAGGTTTCGCGCCACTGTAAAGACTTTAGTCTTTAGAGTGCCGCGGAACCCTCGTTGCCGAAAACAATGTAGATGCTTCTACACTTTGAGCTTTTGTTATCAAAGCCAATATGGCAAAAACAACGAGGGTTCCGCGGCACTTTAGTCTTTATTCTTTCGGTGCCGCGGAACCCTCGTTGCCGTAAACAACGTAGATGCTTCTACACTTTGAGCTTTGTTATCAAAGCCAATATATCAAAAACAACGAGGGTTCCTCGACAACTTTAGTCTTTGGAGTGCCGCGTAACCCTCGTTGCCGTAAACAACGTAGATGCTTCTACACTTTGAGCTTTTGTTATCAAAGCCAATATGGCAAAAACAACGAGGGCTCCCGCGACCTCTAAGACTTTAGTCTTTGGAGTGCAGCGGAACACCCTCATTGCCGAAAACAATGTAGATGCTTCTACACTTTGAGCTTTAGTTATCAAAGCCAATATATGGCAAAAACAACGAGGGTTCCGCGCGGCTCTCTAAAGACTTTAGTCTTTAGAGTGCCGCGGAACCCTCGGTTGCCGAGCAATGTAGATGCTTCTACACTTTCAGTTTTTGTTATCAAAGCAAATATGGCAAAAACAACGAGGGTTCCGCGGAGCTCTAAAGACTTTAGTCCTTTGAGCGCTGCGGAACCCCTGTGCCGAAAACAATGTAGATGCTTCTACACTTTGAGCTTTTGTTATCAAAGCCAATATGGCAAAAACAACGAGGTTTCTGCAGCACTCTATAGACTTTAGTCTTTAGAGCGCCTTAGAGTGCCGCGGAACCTCTCGTTGCCGAAAACAATGTAGATGCTTCTACACTTTGAGCTTTTGTTATCAAAGCCAATATGGCAAAAATAACGAGGGTTCCGCGGCACTCTAAAGACTTTAGTCTTTAGAGTGCCGCGGAACCCTCGTTGTCCGAAAACAATGTAGATGCTTCTACACTTTGAGCTTTTGTTATCAAAGCCAATATGGCAAAAACAACGAGGGTTCCGCGGCACTCTAAAGACTTTAGTCTTTAGAGTGCCGCTGAACCCTCGTTGCCGAAAACAATGTAGATGCTTCTACACTTTGAGCTTTTGTTATCAAAGCCAATATGGCAAAAACAACGAGGGTTCCGCGGCACTGTAAAGACTTTAGTCTTTAGAGTGCCGCGGAACCCTCGTTGCCGAAAACAATGTAGATGCTTCTACACTTTCAGCTTTTGTTATCAAAGCCAATATGGCAAAAACAACGAGGGTTCCGCGGCACTTTAGTCTTTAGAGTGCCGCGGAACCCTCGTTGCCGAAAACAATGTAGATGCTTCTACACTTTGAGCTTTTGTTATCAAAGCCAATATGGCAAAAACAACGAGGGTTCCGCGGCACTCTAAAGATTTAGTCTTTAGAGTGCCGCGGAACCCTCGTTGCCGAAAACAATGTAGATGCTTCTACACTTTGAGCTTTTGTTATCAAAGCCAATATGGCAAAAACAACGAGGGTTCCGCGGCACTCTAAAGACTTTAGTCTTTAGAGTGCCGCGGAACCCTCGTTGCCGAAAACAATGTAGATGCTTCTACACTTTGAGCTTTTGTTATCAAAGCCAATATGGCAAAAACAACGAGGTGTTCTGCGGCACTCTAAAGACTTTAGTCTTTAGAGTGCCGCGGAACCCTCGTTGCCGAAAACAATGTAGATGCTTCTACACTTTGAGCTTTTGTTATCAAAGCCAATATGGCAAAAACAACGAGGGTTCCGCGGCACTCTAAAGACTTTAGTCTTTGAGCG